>NC_067239.1:19244739-19357239 GCF_019924925.1 Ctenopharyngodon idella | reverse complement strand
GGAACTAAATGAATGGGACCATTCTCCCTGTTCCCCTGGCATCCCTGACAAGACATTCCTATGTGAGGTCACACATGCAATTGTGTGGTCAGCAAGTAGGGGGCGTCAAGTATTGATCACTCAAACAGGACAAAGACATTCCTAAATAATTTAGAAGGAACAGTAGGATGGTAGCAGCCTGCTTGACATGATGAATTCTGTTTGTGCACAGATGATCCCTGCAAACTTCTTACCCCCCTTAAAATTTAGCAATTTTTATTATTATTATTTTTTAAAAGAGCACGTTGTTTGTAAATAGTTTTTTATTCTTCACAAAATAGTATTTATGGAATCTAGCACACTCACTTCAAATCAATTAACCTCCACATGTGCTCAGTTTGGATTATATGTGCCCTTTATTGAAGCATTAAATATGGACAGTGAGTGTTGCAGTGGTAGTAGCTTGAGTAAAATCTGCATCACAGTGTTTATATTAAATAATTTTTATCAAAATTAATTCATTTTCACAAGGAACTGCAGACAAGTTGTCATGGTAACAAACTCCATATTATTTTAATGATGTAATCTGTTTACTTATAATCCTCTGTAGTTTAATTTGATGTGATAACTCGATTTTCCTTTGGAATAGTTACGAGACACATGAGTAAACATGCAGTATATATATATATAGAGAGAGAGAGAGAGAGAGAGAGAGAGAGTAACTATTGGATCTATATTTACATGAAATCCCACACAACATTGTCATTTTTACAGTAGGCCTACCAGTAAAAAGTTTGGACAAGCCTACTTATTCTTATTTTTAACAGTTTATTTAATTTACATACTATATGAAACCTATCAGTGGTCACTCCTAACAAAAGAATAAGAAAGGTTGCTATGTCCAGTTATCAACCATAAAAATAATCGTCAGCATTTGTTTTCAAAATTTCAGTGGAATAGTCGGTATCATCATCAAATTACAGATATACAAACTTCCAGAGAATTGTAGTTTGTGTAAAACATAATGTGAAATACATTTGTTTTGGGTTTATATTCAGACAAAAAAAAAAAAAAAAAAAATTGATTGTGAAAATAACTTGTGATGGTATTGATTTTAGTTTGCATTTTTATTGTCTGAAAATAAACCCAAAATACTCATTTCACTTTATGTTTTTCACAAACTACTTCCTGCAAGTGCTTAGTTATCAGGACTATTCGTTACAAACAGCAAAGAGAATAGCTGAGAACCTACAGGAGACATCCTTATGCTTAGAATAAAGCCACAAATGCTACCCAACTAACACGACACAGATTTAGTGATGCACATATTGGACAGGTCAGCCCTACTCTTGTCAAAAACAACAGAATACCAGTCGCGTGATAACCGTGCAGTACATAAATTGTGCTGTTGCTAGGGCAACGCTGTCCGTAGGGGGCCCATTCCCACAGACACAAATCACGCTCCTCTCTGCTCTCAGCTATCGCGAGATTCCTATTAGCGAAGCGTAGCAGCGGCTTGCAGTGACCTCATCAGCAGCTGCAGCGCGAGGCGGAGCAGCAACTTTTGTATGAACTTCGAAGTTGAATAATTGTGAACGAGACGCTGAGGCCAACGGTACTGCTGCTGGAGTAGATACAATAATACGCTGCAAAATCTCCCGCGACAAACGGGAAAACAGCAGGAATAACGGCTGCACACAGACTGCACTTAGCTGGCGATTATTACGAGGCGGAGAGAAGCTTGTGTCGGACTTTTATCGGAAGATTTTGTGGAAGAAGAGACCGCATGAGAGCAGCGGGAGGTGGAGAGGGAAGAAGGTGAGTTCATAACGTGTCTGTGATTTAACTGTCCATGCCAACTCCCAGCAGTGCTTATATTTATGTAAAGGGGGGCCACGGATGTGTTTTCTCGGAGAAATGCGCCTTTGTAATCTCTAAAATGCCCGCGTTTTATCCCTCGAGCGAGTTGCGACGGTTAACGAATGATATCTACTCACCTGATTATCAGAGGAAAACAAGAATCCATCAGAAAGTTGCAGTGAAAGCGATCATATTGTGACAGATTATAGCAGGTAGAATGTAAATATATACATGTCGTCCGCTGTGTCGTGATTATTTGATCTCAATTTGATAAACAAGATGGTGCAAAGATGGTGAGGTTATAGTGAATAGTTTTGGTCTTAACTCCAGATGTGGGAAAAACAGAAGCACAGCAGTGACAGACGTGCAACTTCATAAACATGCATTGTGTGTCACATGCACATATAGTCATTTCTGCATCAGTCAGGGCAAGAATTTAATCGAATAGGTCGCAACTTATGAAAAGACATGATTCTGACTCCTATGTTTTTTTGTTAAGTCAGGAGTTGCGTGCAGGTTAAATGAGCACTTTGTGTTTCAGTTCATGTCGTTCTGTAAATGTCAGTGAAATTTAAAGTGTGATTTCCAGATCTGGAAAAGTCATGTGAATTAATACAATTTTTAGTTTTAGTAATATATATATATATATATATTTTTTTTTTCTCTCTATGCCAATTTCCATTTCTTCAAGTAAATTTCTGTATATAATTCAATTAAAAATCCCTATACAATAATCACTGGAAAAGTTAAGCACATTAGTTGGTCAAAAAAAGAGTAGGAGCTCTCCATTTTATAGAAATAATTTTGAGAACAATGGCTGTGTCTCAAAAACTATTGAGCTGCCATCACAGGCTCTTTTCAGACACTAATATCTATAGAATCTGTTGCATTAGCTGCGAATCAGATCAGGTGTCCAACCGGAGGAGTCATTTGGCTATAGATCACATTGCATTTATTATGCATAACATTTTGTCACGTCGAAATTGTGAGGTTTGTGTTGTAGGTTGACTAATGGCCCTTTGCTCAGTTTTCTCCCTGTAAGGGCTTTACTGATTTGTCATTTGCATGTCTTTTCTTCATTGTGTGGGTGGTGTGTGTTCACTGTGTATTGGCCAGGCTCTAAATGCAGTTCGTGTGGGGGTGGATTTGAAGAGCTGGTCCCTGATTGAAGTGCTTTCTGGCATTCCCTTTTTAACTTTAAATGTATGGAAGATTCAGACCATCACAAGATCTTAAAAATGACCATGGAAGAACATCCCTGAGATGTTGAGGTTGCTCTGTCCTTTGACAGAAGTGACACCGTTTTTGTTTAGTCTTGAGTCAGTCTGATCACTTTTTTAGACTTGCATTTTGTTGTTGTTAGATCCACCTGTGGAACAGCATGGATCCCATAATTCCTTTTTGTTATATAAAAATTATAATTTAGACGTAAACAATCAACGCTGCATTTATAAGCTGAGTTTTATAAAGTAAGTAGCAAGCAGATATCGCCCTACTGGGTGAAACTTAGATTTAATGTTTTCTTCCCCCAGCCTCTATCTAAGAATGCCAAGGATGCAGCTATCTGCAGGCAGTGTCGCATTTCCAATATTAAGTAGCCTATTGAAAGGGAGTGTGTAGGTGGACACGCACATGTTGTGAAACATGTAGAAAAGGAAATGTGCGAGGGGAAAAAAGACGCCTGGGTGGATGATTGGCAGCAGAGGGATTATCAAGAGTTTTTCACACGTAGAGTGCTCCAGATTCTATAGATACCGATTGGATTAAGGTTTTTATTATTGCAACAGGCTTAACAAATTATGTGCAAGTTTGTGCATTTAACCGCTTCTCCTGTTGCTCTTCTATATGCTGTTGCTATGGAAGTTTGGTTAATCATGTCTGTTGTTAGGTTATGCAAGTATATTTTTCAAGATTTGGCAGGAGACAACCTCCGAATCTAATTCTGTAACAGGTCTGCATCAGATGTAATACATCAGATAAATTGTTCCTCTTCTTTTTTTTTCTTAACTTTTTTTAAAGCAACTGCAAAATTCAAGCAAATTCCTTGTACATGTTGTACTTGGCAATAAAAGCGGAAGAAGAAGAAGATAGTATATAATAGTCCTACTTTTTAATGCTTATCACGTCAATTGGTATACGTGTGTACACACGTATATGTATGTTGTTTACAAGTGGCTCATCCCTGGGATTGTCAAGTCTAGGGCTGCACGATTTATTGCACGATACGAAAAATAACATTGAACTTAAACGTGATTCTTAGTGCGATTTATGAAATCGCAAAGGCTGCGATTAATTATTATTATTTTTTTTAATGCGCAGCTTGTTAATGAAGTATGGCTCCAATTGCTAATCCATCTGAGAGCACTGCGAGTTTGAGTTGCTTATAATGTACATTTGAAAAAGTAATACGCGTCAAACATCTTTCTAGACGTGAGAAGCATTAACATCTTGTCCAACAAAAGACAACATTTAATAACATGTTTTACTCCAAACTCACTTCATAATGACAGTTGAGCATCCTTCTGTGAGATGATGTGGCTTCTTACACAGAATAAGGCAGTCGTTTGTTTATTAGTCATGTTTAATCAATCAAAGCGTTTCAATCTTCTGTTTATTCAGCTATAGCGATATGACGCATGTTATCTTCTTCTGCAGCAGGGCATATTTGGAGTTTCTGCGCAAAAGCACCCCCTGGCTTTCAGATGGAGAAGCATTTACTACTGACCACAGAGCCATACAGCTCTGACAAGCTGCGCATAAAATAATCGCAGCCTTTCCCAAATCGCGTGTGGTTTAATCGCAAAAAATTGTGCAGCCCTAGTCCAGTCTTACATAGATTATCTGAAGTTATTTATTATTGCGTACAATACAAATCGACATTGCTTTGGACATCTTATTAAAGGTTTAGTTTACACAAAAATTAAAATTCCTTAATGATTTTCTCACCCTCATGTTGTTCCAAACCCATAAGAATGAAGATATGTTTAATATTCTTTAATCCATTGAAAGTCCACACAACCAAAATTTGCACAGCCACTTTATATGATAAACAGATTTAATTTATGCTTTTATTCACATGTAAACATTGATCATTGCACATTTACAACTGCTCTATTCATATGGATTACTTTTACAGTGTCTTTTTGATGTGTGAAATTTTGGTTGTGTGGACTTTCAATGGATGGACGAAAATAATGAGAGAATATCAAGAATATCTTAATTTGTCTTCTGTAGATAAACAAAAGTCTTATGGGTTTAGAATAGGGATGAAAACAATTAATCGACGATCGATTAATTGTTGATAATACATTTAATCGATAAAACTTATCAATCGTCGATTAAGCAGGTTCATGCGCGTGCGTGCTGCTTGAGCGAAACACACAAAGCAGACAAGAGAAAAAATTAAGCGAGCGTGCCGGAGTTATGTTTGGGACCGTTTTACAGCTAGAGTTACACGTTCGTCATGACTATAAGTCTGCGTGTGCATTCGCAGCCTTTTGTTTTGCATAAATGTAAGTTGTAATATTGTGTTTATTTTGTGTAGGCCTATCTATATCTGATTTATCTCATATAGGATGCATTTGGTTAAGAATTGATGCTGTAGTAAAGCGTGCCGGTGATCATCTTCAGTGTGCGCAGCTCAAACAGCAATGCACAACTAACAATGACAATGATTGGGACTGTCATATTACATAACATAATAAAGAGAACAATATTGTAATAAAACATTGTAAATTATTATTGTTTAGTTGCCGTTTAGTTGTTTCATCACGTTGCTCCAGGAAGAGCGCGTCCACAATGACTTAGTTCAAGTTCACTTGTACATTCGCATCATTTTGTGCAGATATAATTTGTAATATTATGTTTATTTTGTATATATCTTATTAATCTCATATATGATGCGTTTTTTTGAGTTAAATAACACGCTAGCAAAGTGCTCCAGTTTACCGGTGTTCATCGAGCTCAAATAGCAATGCACGACTAATAATAACTATGATTGGGACTGTCACATTACATAACATTAATGAGAACACTATTTTAACAAATGGTTGTGAATTCATTGGTTTTTTTTGCCGTTTTCAGTGCGTTGTTCCAGGAAGTGCGTGTTCACAACAGGAGTACACATTCTGACAAGCACGCATCTGAGGCGGCGTTGGTGACACATTGTATTAGTTGTTATATTTGATTTATTAAATAAGTAATTTAATAAATGATCAATCACATCAACTAACAATCCTACTAGCCATTTATTTAGATTAAATCCCTAAATTTGAGCAGCATTTGCACACCCTGTCATGCTGTTAATGCCACTGCAGTAGACGCATATTGCAGTATTAAGGCTAACGATTAATCGCTTAATTGATTGTTAATTTAAACGATGATTGATCACGGGAATTTGTGTAAATTGACATCCCTAGTTTAGAACAGAATGAAGGTGAGTAAATGATTACAGATTTTTAATTTTTGGGTGAAAAATCCCTTTAAGAGAGTCAAGGAGATGAAATCCAAATAAGTGACTACAGGTGACAATGACAGAAGCATTGTCACAAACAAGGGAAGGAAAGGACCTTTTTCCACCCATATTTCTATATTTTGTCCATAAAGATCCTCTGTTGTTGCATTACCCCAAAATTTTTGACCTATTCTTAAAAAGGTAAAAAAAATTTATTTTTTTATTTATTTATTTTTTTAAATCAGCCACTGGTGGTTTCAACCAGTACTAATTTCCAGCATATTGTTCTGCCACCTCATTTAATCTCCCATCTTCCTGGAAGCAGCAGCTGTTGATGCTGATCTGATGAATGGCAAAGAAACAGTTTCAGAATGTATCTGCATTATCACTGATATTCCCACCAACTGTCTCGCCATCTGCCTAACGGCGCTTGTTGTGTTTCGTGCAGGAGAGCAGAGATTTTCAGCCTCTTGCGCTAGAGAGGATGGGTGTTAACATGGCACCCAAATGCTGAAATTAGTATTGAAGGCGCCCATCTTACTTTTGGACTCAATAATTACAGCCTTGTCTCCTCTACCACTTTGGGCTCCATCTTAATGCAGGCTGTAGCCTCAGATTTATGCAGCCATTAGTCATGAAGACAGTCTGTTGAAAATTGAAGGTGAGAAATGAGAGCTGAGGAATTTTCGATGCAGGATTCTTACTATGTTTTTGATTCATGCAGTTTATTAGAGACTCTCAGTATTGAGGCTTTTTGAAGCGATGTTTTTTCCTTTCAAAAATAAACCAAAAACCTAATGCCTTAAGTGTAAATTTGGCAGAATGAAACCTTTAGTCAGGATTGCGTGGATCTGTTATCGGTATACACGGTGGTGATTGACCTTTCTGTGAAAGCATATATGATGGTAGATTTTTAGAGACAGACACAATGTCTTGAACAAACCTCTTTAGGAGAATCTCTTCCGCACTTTCATGATGAAATCACTTCATTTAATAAATGGGAGCTTGTCAATGTCATATTCTCATAGTCTTCCACGATTCTTTTTGATCTATTTAAAACCTAATCGCATTTTGAACACTGTGTCTTTTGGAACACGTTATTTGTATCGCATCCTCTTCCCTTAGTCATAATGCGGTATCCTAGTAACAGCTTTGCGGTTTGGCTTATTGGTCAGCTAGTTCAACTATTTTTTGGAATATGTTGTAATGATGTGGAATGTGCTCAGGCAGGTCTTCCTGTGTAATACATTCATCTCTGTGTGGCTTACATCCACACTGTAATAGTGGTTAGAGTTTTGCAAAACATTAAGTCTTTATATTCACTAATGACATCATCACTGGCTTCAGACTTCACAAGCCCGTACATTCATTGGTGAGGATTTGATGGCAGTGATGCATTCCAAAAGGTTTAAAATCTTATGTGTATTTGAAATGATTAAAACCATTAGCTAGTTAGATTATTTTATTTTATATTGTTACATTATGCAACATACAATTTGTGTAATTTTAGGCAATTTACAATAAACACAAGGTGAGGCATTTTTAAACAGAATAATTAAGAGGCTTATTATATACAGAAGGGTACCCACTTCTTGTTATTCAGTACCTGTTTTGCTGCTTTTCCTAAATCCAATTGGGCTCTGGAGTTGGTGGGAGTGACTGCAGCATTTCCGGGTTCAATTAGGTAAGAATTAAGGGAAAAGTGGAGCTTTGGAGCTTGGCCACTTTTTTTGTTACTCCAGGGGAGAATTGGTTTAAATTAGATTTGTAATCACAGACTCTGACGTTTGGACCCTAGAAAAATGTGCAAAAAACTGTAGCACCAGGACAGGAGTATAACAGCTTGTCTAGGGCTGCAACAACTATTCGATAAAATCAATAATAATTGATAATAAAAATCATCGACGACAACGATTCTCATTATCGATTAGTTGGGTCTGCCCACCGTGCACGGAAGACTT
The DNA here is from genome assembly GCF_019924925.1 of Ctenopharyngodon idella. Taxonomy (NCBI): domain Eukaryota; kingdom Metazoa; phylum Chordata; class Actinopteri; order Cypriniformes; family Xenocyprididae; genus Ctenopharyngodon; species Ctenopharyngodon idella. The sequence goes on along the minus strand of NC_067239.1, from coordinate 19,348,986 downwards.
CTGCCAGTCGCATCAAATTACAGCACTGAATAATGCATTTCTATGGACAAAATGCATCTAAAAATAGTGGAGGAAACAGATGCGGGAAAGGTACGTGATCAAAGCTGATCAAAACATGAGAATTTTTTATTATAAGCTTCAAGCTAATCTATTAGCGTAATGGCTTGCCCTGTCAGGCGCTTTGACAGATGCATGTGCGTCCTCAGCCCAAAACATTCATTCCACGTCTATATCCTTATATGTAAATGTTACAAATTCACGTGAGCATTTACATTTTGCATGAAGGCCTGTCCTTACAATCTGCGTTAAACTTCAAACTTTACTGAATGAGCGCCGGCGAACTGTAAAGGGAGAACTAATTGAATATAAATGTAAGATGTTTCTTATAGCCTATTTACAGGATAAAGAAATGACAGTAAGAGGTGATTGTGTCCAGAGTGAATGTGTGTTCCTGCAGAACATTTATCTTGCCTGTTTGTTAGCACTGAGTTTGTGTTTTTCTTTATTATCTTTATTACTATCTTCATTTTTAATGTAGAGTAGAGATTTACATTATATTCACTATATACAGTGCTCAACACATTTTTTTAGACCTCTGCCACCCAATGTATGGTTTGTGCCACAGCTGCCCTAAACTATAAGTATTGGTGCTTACTAAAATCATTTTTCATGTTTCTGTAATGGTTAATCCACCAGTATGTGTAAGCTCTTTAGTTACAGCAGTATTTCTAAAGCTACAATATATTTATTGTATTCGGTCTTAAAGTGACCGCAGCCTATATTCCTGCTGCTTTCTGTCTTATGAATGTTAATCAAACAAGAAAAGACAAAGAGAAAAATCACTTTTGTAATTTTAACAGATTAATTATATTTAATTTACATAGTGAAGACTATGCAGTGTAATTTTACATTTGATTATTCAATTTCCATACCTGAATACTGTTAGACTTACCTGAAAAATGTAAAGCACTATTTATTTCATTTGTATCTTTGTTACAATTAGGGGGAGTTCAGGTTGATTGGGACACTTTTTCAAAGTGTCCCAATCAACCTGAATTCACCCTATCTATGCTTGTAATTTGTTAATTATTTTCTATGTGTAGTCACTCACCTACAAAATCACTGCAATAATTCTAGAATGATTAATTCTTAATAAATAGAGCTATTCAAGTCATCTGGTGAAATTGTTTTTTCTTTTCTTTTTTCATAATCGCAGAAAAACAAAATATCGCAATGTCAGTTTTTTCTGAATTCGTGCATCCCTAGGGTGGAGTAACATGTTAGCTAGCAATGTATGTTAGCTGGTTGACCTCACCTTGCAGCAGTTTTTATTTTCACAAAATAGATGCAGGTCCACTTGTTTTAATTTGATTTAGGTTACTGAGATTTACTTAAGAACTCCTTCACACACAATTATGCAAGCTTCTTTTTAGTGGTAATCTGCTTATAATGATATCTAGCCTATTGTGATATTGTTACTGTTTAATCCACTTTCAGCTGTAGTGTTTATGTGAATGATAAATCAGTAATGGATTTGCACCAGGGCTAAGTGGTTTTGTGGTTAAGGATGTAGCTGTGCTAATAGACTTATAAACTTTGTGTTGCCAGCAGTCTATTTTCAGTGCTTTTTCTTGTTCTTTGTGTGGACATTGCTCTTTATCTGTGATATGCTGATATCAGCAGAACTTCTGGCTGACCTGGTGAGCTCTTCTGGCTCTCTTGAAGTAAATGTATTGCCAGGAAACAGAATATCTCCATGTGAAATCAATTCAATGTCATATGTAACACTGCTTTCGTGGCAGTCTGGTAGCAACATGGTTTTCTTTAGCAAAAACTGTCACAGGTTAGAGAGGCATTATAATATGTAATAGAATATGCCAGGTCTTCCTAATACATTTTTAAAGGATAAAAAGGTCACCAAATTAAGTCTAGACATTACAAAGTTTTTAGAAGTACTATTGTATATGTACAAGTTAAATTTTGTGAAGGGTGAATTCCTTAAATAATAATAATATATTTAAATACGCTTTAACCGCAATCAGCCTTGACTATAATCGACTAGTGGTTCAGTGAGTTGTGACATTGATTTAGACTGAACTTGAGTAAGAGACTGATTCATTAAAAAGAAATGACTCATTTGTTAGTGTTTCAGACATCCTAAGTCATGCTAAGGTTGTTGTTGTTGTGTAACAACAGAAAGATGCTGTATAGCTGTGCAGGAAACACTGGAATGCACTGTAGAGAAGCAATCTGCTGCATATCGATTAAAATAAAAGTTTCTGATCTGTTGCCGATGGCAATTCGATATTCTCAAGTTTTTATTTTTGTTGCATTTGGAACTATTTTAAACTTTTGTAACTTTTCCAGCAGGAAATATGCTGTGCTGTTTTTAAAAGGTGTGAGCAGAGGGCCATGGGTGAGGCTGACGATGTGGAATGAGTGAGAGGGATCTGGACTCAATAGAGGTGAGGTCATCCATTTGAGCTGTATAGCAAAGTCCAGCAAACACAGGAACAATCAAATGTGCATGCCCCAGTACCCTCTGCATCCCCTGCCACACTTTTGTGTGCGTGTGAATTTAGGTTCTCTGTGACTCAAAGCAAACATTGTCACCAGGAAATGAAGGTTAATGATTATTTGGGTAAACAGAAATGAAACGCTATGCATCTTTTTTTTTTTTTGTCAAACACATGTTAGTTCTGACCTGGACATGCTATTTACAAATGTTCCCATATTGCTGAGAGTGAGATTGTGGGTTTTATATGGTGTTTTAACTGGGTTAGTCTAATTCTGAGCATTTTACTGTATACTTTGGTCTTTTTATTAAGAAAACAGGCTTTTTGTGGATAATGCAGCCATATTGGTGAATACCTCCATGAGCATTTCCTCTGGTATTTTATTCTAGGAGCGTCTGTTTTTACATTGTCATTCAGAGGATTTGAAAAGAGTGATTCACTGACAAGCTGCTTTTGGTGCACTCTCATTCAAAACAAGTGGGCCGTTTTCATTCGGGTCCAGTGAATGATTTGAACCTGCTTTGATCAGAGCATTGGAAAGGTGTCTAGAAAGCTGCCATTTTGGAAGAGTACTCAGTCACATCTTGTGATCAGCTCTTGTGGTTGTGATCCCTACTGCTAGTGTTACTTCAAAGAAGATCTGTCATGCAAACGATTTTGCCCAGTACCTGAACCATAAAACAATGCCCTACAATAGCCACTTTTGGAGTAATTGCTGGGAAAATGGCTGTGAGGCACGTCGAACTCATTGAGCACTTTAACTCATTGTTTGTGTCTGTCATTGCCAAAGGCAACAAAGATTTGAGAACAATAGATAGTTATGCAGTTTGACTGTAGATTACAGTAGTAATAAAAATGCCAAACAAATTTTTTTTTTCTTTACATTATATTTAAAATATATATGTATAATTTTAATTCAATTATTATTTTTAATATTCCAGTGAATTCATTGTTACTGGATGTTTTTTAATACCCGGCCAGCTGTTCTGAAGTTTTTCTAGGAACTGAAAATTGGTCCAGTTCAGATTTACAAATGAATGTCTGATGCAAAAGTAAGCTATAGACAGGAGCAAATTGCTATAATAGCCAGTCAGTTAAAACCCAGAGCAGTGATTGATCAAATTTCATTTGTTTACCTCCCTTGGGTGATTGTAAGTGTGTTTACTCTCTGTTGAATACATTTACTCTGTGGCTTTGCTGTTTTTTGCCCCAGAGTTGTGAACAGATGTGTTTGTGTATCTGACTATGTGGTTACTGTAATTCAAAAACCACAGACAGCAATAAACAGGATCTCACAGGCAACTCATTGTTTGCTGTAAGGCTAATGCCTTCAGGAAAGTTTTGTTAGGGCATTTTCTCAGAAAATGTGAGCCACTTAAAAAACTTAATAGTCATTGGAGTTTTAAAACTGCTTGATGAAAATGCACTTATTAGGCAGTTTCAGACAGTTTTTTGCACTTATAAGGAGGGTTTTTTTTTTTTTTTTTTTTTTTTAAATGTGTGTGTGCGTATCTTAAACATTAATAGAATCAAACCAGAAATTAAAGTGTTATTGATTTAGGAAGTGCTTTGACAGTACCCACTGGGCTCAACACTAAGGATTTTTTTTCTATTGTCCCAGTGGTTCAAATTTGTATTTGCCCTGCCAGAATTTTCACTGACCCCACCAGAAAATAAACCAGATAAAAATTGTTCCTTGATAAAAAATCCTTTCGCTTCAGGTGCATAATGCCAAAAAAAGTCATTGCAAACAAACAAGAAAATAGACTGAATTCAGTCCAGATTAAAAAAGTCTAGCAAAAAGTTTTTTGTTTATATAAACTGCAAGGTGCAAAAAGTGCAGTTTATAAAATAAAAAAAGTTTTATTGTTGTTGTTTTTGACCTATGCAATATTTGTATTGTAATAAATAAGCCAGCAAAATTGTAGATAATTTAGATAATTGTTGATTGATTCCAACTTTGATACCACAGCAAGAACTACTTGTCTAACTAATATAAAGTTCAAACATTATTGAAGACAAGTGATTCTTCAGTAATAAAATAGAACAATTAAACCAATTATTAAACCAACCAAATAAACAAGGTACAGCTCAAATAAATGCAACAGAACAAAGATATAACTAAAATAAAGTGCTTTAAGTTGCTCAGAAAACTCTACAGTACAGTAACTGTATTCAGGTACAGAAATTGAATAATCAAATGTAAAATAACATTGCATAGTCTTTACTGTATAAATTAAATATAGATTAATCCTTGTTAAAGCTACAGAGTTGTTTAGTCAAGAGCAGTTTTTTTTCCCCCCTTCTTTGTCCTTTGTTGTTTGATTAACAGTAATGACACACAGCAGGAATATTAGTCTGCTGTCACTTTAAGACCGAATGCCTGGACCGAATATAGTGTTTACACATGTTTTAATCCTCAACTGTTTACGTTCACTTAAGATATAACTGACTGTGTTTGAGGATACTTGTCAAGATGGGGATTTTGACATAATTTTGTGTGAATTTGTCAGATCAAGCGTGAAGACGTGAAAGAGAACTCAGTTCAGTATTTGTGTGCTGTCTGAGAAGCAGTTTTCTGGGCGTGCACTTTGGATATGTGTGCACAGTGCGCGAGTACCAAATTGAGTTCTCTTCCGTGTCTTCTTGCACTTATTTAAACTGGCTAAGAAAAAACGTGCAAATGATAAACTTTCGTAATGCAGCACTGGCCAGATCAGGCAAGTGACAGTTCTGTCAGCTGCCCCAAGCGTCGTTCACGCTGGCCCTAGGCCATCGTGCAGTCCTTAATAGCCGTGTTTCCACTGTTGGGCCTAAAGCAGGTGTGCTAGTGCATGCCAGGGCCAGTCGCGTTTCCATTGTCACTTCCGGGGCTTGATCGTGCCTCGTCGGGGCTTCCTCGGGGCCAATGGCCAAGAAATCAGACAAATCATACACGTGGGCTATCACAATCATGTATTTATTTTATCTGTCAGCATGTCTCTTCTCTTAACGGACTGTCTGATATCCATATTTAGCTCCGCATATTTCATAAAATAAAGCAACTCCAGTTTTTCGGGATTTCTCTGTTTCTCAGACTGAAAATATAACTGTTGGGACTGTCACTGGAGAGAATGCTAAAGCTCCTCAGGTCGTATTTTTGGTGGAAAATTTGTAGAAATCATCATATCATATCATTCTTTGTAAATGTGATGTAAACATACTGTCTATGACTACAAATAAACAGGAACAGACGCGACTGAATAAGTACGTGTGTCCTCTTTCTTTTGTGAAATACCACTTTATTTCTCTGACTAATGTTTAATCCTGACACAAATTAATTCATTATGATTAATTTGTTTGGTAAAACATCGATGCTTGGGTTTTTAAATCTTTAAGTGAACAACGAAATGCCAACAAACACCTGCTTTTATCATGTTCACTTTACGATCTCACTAGTTTCCAGTGATTTCTTTCTGATTATTTTTCTGATAAAACTTCCATTTGTTTGTGAAATGACGAGTTTATGTGACGTTGTTCCAGAGAGGTGTGTTACGGGCGGGTTTTAGTGAAGCGCTGCGGAGCTTTTGGCCCGACGGTGGAAATGCAGCATGATTTTTGGGCTCGTTGCTACAAGTCCGGGGCTACAAGGCCCGCTAAAAGCCCTGGCCCGCACTGGCCCGACAGTGGAAAAGCAGCTATTGTCGAGCCCTGACCCAGTATCTTACTAACAGTACAACACGTGCAGATTAAACTGATGAACCTAACTTGAAAAATCTGTGGGGAATTTGAGTAAAAATGAGAATAATTTATGAGTTATTAAATTAAAAGTACAAGATTGACTCTCTCACTGCAGTGGCTCACTTTCGAGAAAAACAGATTACCATGGCAACTTGTGCTGCATATGTCAGGTGCTCCTGGGCAGGTTAAGTACAGGTTTAGCTCAGCTGAGCATAAAGTTCCTTGCATTCAGATTTCTTTTGTACTACACATTATACATAATGAAACTTATATAAGATAGTTCTTGCAATACTGCAACATTATCTGTTTTTCCTTAACATTTAATCTCAGATGCTAAGAAATTAACATAAAACATTCCTCTCTGGATTAAAATTCTTACACTCTTTGATCTCCTGGCATCATTCTGATCTCATCATTCCCTCACAATGGCGGCCTGTTCACACAAAATTAAAATCACCATGTCACCTGGTAGGGCTATAAATAAATGAGTTCATTCAGTTCCTAAAAGCTGGAAAAATTTAAGTATTACTTGCCAAACCTAGCATAACTTCTGTTCATACTTTCACTGTAAAAAATTATCCTGTTAATTTTAGTGTTAAAAAAGGTAGTTTTGGTTCACACAATACACCATCGCCTTATCCATGGATAACTTTTGAATCACTATAATGAATTTAGCGCATAGTGAATGGTGAATAATGAATTTATGAATTCACTACGTTCGTGTTGTTTACATTATATCCACTTAGGTGCCTATTGCCAACAAAAGACATTTGAAGCCGTTTTACTCACCACCTGCGGTTCCGACTCATGACCGGGATCATTATCGCTGTGACCGCTTCATCTTTCAATTTCAAACGATCTGTAAATCCAGTGTTGAACTGGGCCTTGTTTATTAAACCATAATCGCAGATCCTGAGGGCTCGAGCACGGAAAAACATGAGATATTCTCTATTCATTTTAACTAATAAAAAAGTGATTGCAACTATTAGTTTCTATGGTTATTTTAATTACAAATATCGAGAGCACATCAATGTAATGCGTGAGCACAAAAACTCTCAGCTCCACTTAACGCTGGGTTCTTTGGGAAGCAAGTTTATCTTTCCCTTACAGCCAAAAACACACTTCTTTGGTGACATTGTTGATTTCGTGGTCTAAAAACAAAATGACAAATCTTTCTCGAGCAAGTCCTGTGCAGGGCTGCCGACGACTTCCGTAAAGCTGAACGCAGCACATTGATGGGCATGCTCTTGCTTTCTCACTCTGGTCGATGTGTGCGCACGCGCTCTTCCGGGAGAAGTGCCCGTACAAGGAATTCTGACTCAAACTCGAAAAAAAACGTCAGAAGTTTGTGAACAATCTGAAGAGTATTTTTGGCACAGAAATACTCCGTTATACGTCCAACTTGTTTTTTTGAAACTTTGGCCATGTTTGGCATGAGAATCCAACTCTTTAACAGTGTCAAGTCAGAATGCATGAAATAGCATTAGACCCCCCTTTAAGTTATAACCGTATATTCCATTAAGTGAAATAATGTTAATATACCAATCTACCTGAACCAGGTAGCAACCAAAATCTGCTTTTTACTTTGGTGGGTACTGCTAACCACCATAATTATTCAGGTGGTAAAGTAGAAATCCACATGATGAATCAGAGGTTATCGTATGGGGCTTGTCCATAAAACATGACCAGAACATGACATGAAAATAATGCATTAACTAAATAGCAGAAATGTAACACAAAACTCATTACTAAAATGAGAATAAACAAGATTATTTAGGTGTGGAAAAGGGCGCTATTATTTTTTTTATGTGATCAAATTTACGATTTTTGCCTGGTTCACCTAGCAACCACATGACAATGTCAATCTCCTAATGAGTGAGATGACCTATTAAATAGCTTTTGTTACAGTGCCTGATGTAAAAGCACAGTATAAAACTGAACAGGTCTGTGGTGTAACATCTGGTGACAAACATTTGATAATCTGTTTCTCGTTCACTGGCTTGATTCCCAATTTCATAACACCTGCCTGACATTCTCAGGTGGGGTGAAACTGCGAAACAGCATCCTGTGTTTGTCTTGTTGCCTTAGAAACAAGGATGCAGCGGCGGTAACGGCCTTGCTGTGTAATGATGGTAATTAGCAGTAATTTTCTCCTGTGTGCCTGCAACATTCCTCTGATCTCAATAGACAGCGCTAGAGGAGAAAATGTCTGTTGCTGAGCCTTCTGTAGAATTTGTCAGAGGACTTGGAGGAACGTGAGCTCTGTTCCTCCTATGACGCGTCACTAATGATGCCGATGAGTATTTCTCTAAGCAAGGCAATTATTGAAGACTTTGCTTCATGCAGCAGAACTGCAAATAGAGATTTCAGGTAGAGGAAATGCATGCTTGACCATCACTTGGTTATTTTTAACTCTGTGCGGTGATTCATATCTCATTTTCTCTCTCCCTCACTGACTGAAAGAGAATAGGAAATGCATTAGTGGAAAAAGAAGCACCCAAGACTTCTCACCTAGACACACAGACACATTCTGAGACATTTAAGTGCAGATACCCTGCTGCTCTCTGAACTTCACTCACATCGACCGGGGCTTGAAATCACAGTATTAAAAGACCATATGTGCTGCTTTGGCCTTAATGATAAATTGACATCTGAGAGCTGGAGTGATGTAACGGTCTTTATAAAACAGATGGATGGTGGTTGATCAATACAGTCTTGCTAAAATACATGTATAGAAACCGATATGAAGTTCACCTAGCTACTGTAAATTACTGCACAACATTTGCTCAAATTCATGTTGTAATTTTTGTCATGACGTCCTCATTTATGAAAAATGTTGGCAATTGCCTATTCACGGTTACTTTGAGAAGAATTTTCACCTTGTAGGTTAAAATATTTTCTCTCATGCCAGTTCAAAACATTGCTGTTTGTTTGAGTGGTCTGGCATGTTGATATCTGGCTTAAAGGGTTAGTTCACCCAAAAGTGAAAATTCTGTCATTAATTACGCACCCTCACGTCATTCCAAACCCATAAGACTTTTTTTCATATATGGAACGCAAATGAAGATCTTTTGATGAAATCTGGGAGCTTTTTGTCCTTCCATAGACAGCCTATGCATTAAAACTTTGACACTTCAAAAAAGTTCATGAAGAGATCGGACAACTAATCCATAGAAATTAAGTGGTTTAGTCCAAATTTTCTGAAGAGACTCGGTCACTTTTTATGATGAACAGATTTAATTGAGGCTTTTACTCTCATATAAACACTGATCAGCGAACATAAACAGAAGCTCAACCGAACCGGAATGATGCATGCGAACAAACCTCTTCCTGAAGCTCAAACGTCCTGCGTAATCAATGAGGTTCATTCTCGTGTTTTATGCACCACGTTTGAGCTTTCGGAATTTTCATTTTTGGGTGAACTAACCTTTTTAACCAGTGGCATGACTTTGGGGCAGGACTACTTGATGGGGCGGGGTGGATAACCTTGTATGTTTGGAAAACCTGATGATCCCATGAGTGCTGATTGCCTACACAACAGTGAAACAAATACTAACCTCTAGCATAGCTATTTGTCGAGATCATATCAATCCATGATTTTTCTGAGTTCTGAACTGAATCCATGAAGTCTGACCTTTCTTGACAGGTGACTGTGTGATTGAGTGGCCAGTGTTTGTGCTTAACTGGTTTGGGGGAAAAAAAACTACGCTATCATCAATCATTGTTGCAATTTCGTGCTGCAAAACAAATACAAGTATGCAATACAAATGGCATATTTTACCTTTTAAAATGGATGTCCTCAGAAGCATAGTCATTTTGTCAACATCTCTCCTGCCAAGTCAGCTCAAGGAAACAGCCATCTATTCAGATGAACTTCTTATTCCTTGAGGCAGGGTTTACAGCATGCTTCTGAGCTGCCTCGTGTTCCTTCACTGTAGAGATGTATTGAGAAGTCCCTGCCCCCGCAGTTAATTGTTTTGTTTTGCATGGAGCAACCCAGATGTCTGTAGCCAAGGAATGGCTTGACCCTTTCTTAGGATGTTAGCTGCATGGATGAAGGCATTTGAGAAAGGGCTTAGCAGCAGGCCTTTCTTTCAGAGTTTTTTTTGTGACACAAAGCCATACATCTGTCAAAGAATCACATGGCTTGTGCCCCGTGGACCTGCACTGCACTCAGAAGAGGGATTACCCAAGAGCCCAACTACAACTTTTCTCACAGTCATTAAACATGGAGTTGTCAGTCTCATTTTAATTGCCTTAGAAATGAGAGAATATAGATCATGTCATTGAAGGTTTTAATATTCATCTTGTCTGCACCAATACATATAAATGTATTAGCTTGTTATGAATATTGCTGGCATTATGTGGTCTGAATTTTGCATTTTATTAGCCTCATATTGTTTTTTTTTTTGCTTTTTCCTCTTTCCTCATAGAATAATGCTGCGTACGAATGCAGAGAAGTTAATACAAGTGATGTATTAAAATGAGGATCTCTGCTGAAGATGTCAATGATACCTTGAGATGCATATAATAATGAACCATTTTTGAGTCTGACATAATTGGCATTCAAATGGTGGCGTTTAAAAAAACAAAAAAGTAATAAAGTTGCTTCATATTAATAGAAAACATAATTTTATTTTTATTTTTCTTCCCTGTTCGATAATGAAGCAGTTCATGAACATTGCTTTTTCAGTGCACTTGAAGAGGCGAGAAAGAAATTGAAACCTGAAATTGAGTCTCAGTCACACAATTGGCACAGTTTCAATCACAATCCAATTATGATATTGTGACGCATCACAGTGTATTGAATTGTGACATGTATCACAATGTGTACTGTATCATGAAGTAGTTGGTGACCCAAGCGATTGTTGCTGTTCCCTGTTATAGTTCATAAGCTATTGCAAATTGACCATTTTATTGGTGATTAACAGATTTTTGCAGGCTATACTGACTGCTTGCCAAGCTTATGAAAATTGTGGTTTGTATGCCTTACACAACTATGCAAATGAAAGGAAAAGCACTCTAGGTAGTGAACTGTCTAGTAAATGAGTGTCCCCAGGGCGCTGTGGCATCACCCCTGCAGCTCCACTTGTTTGTTACAGAGGACATCATGAAAACAATAGCAGCTAAGTAAAACAGCGGCAGCAGCAGGGCTTCAGGCCTGGATAAAGGCTGAGCTTTAATTAGGCCCAGTCCATGGTAAGTGGAATGACCTAAAGCTTTCATTAGCATGACTCTCCTCCGGCTTCCTCAGGGGGTCTCCATCACATCGCAACGGTATCGACCATCACAGCACCTAGCCAACACTAAATTCTAACACCATGCAAATGCATTATATGGCTGTTTCCTTAAACTCCGGATGTGTCCAATTACACCTCATCGGAAGACTGTATGGATTGTGAGAGTGCTTTAAGTGCAGTTGGAAAATAAAGGATAGCACCTGTCATCAAGAGCAGCTGAGGTTATGTATAATATCAGATGTAAGGAATTGACGAGAGTTAAAGCAAATTCTTTCCTTAGCGTTTAGGTCTGTGGCTTAAACAAAGTCGACTAACATTATTAAAACCAAATCACCTTTTAAGATGCTTATCCTGGAAAGAACCCAGCTAAACCTTTCTGGTTGTAGTGGTACAGTATTTCAGTAGCTGCCGTTATGCAAATGTACCTCTAATAGCAACAGTAAAATCTTGGATTTGTGTGCATCTTTTGTATATGGAATGAGTCAAACTCCCTGATGAGCTGGAGGCCGCTGTGGGAGTTGGAAGTACGCTGCTCCAGCATCTGCAGTCCACTTTGTTTTGTGGCTGAGCTGATTTATTCCATTCTGGCGAAGTCTCGCATTCACTGCTCTTCCAGATATAACAGCTTCCTCCTTAACACGCACAGTCAGTTCCGAGGCATGCAGTGAAAAACAGCTGAATGCCTGTTCGTCTTTTAATCCTCACCTTCAAACGTGATAGACACATCGATTCCTTCACCAGTTCACCTCAAAGAAATTTCTCATATGTCTTTTGGTTTTTGCATCCACTATTGAGTTAAAGGGATGGCTCATCGAAAAATGAAAATTGTCATTTATTCACCTTCAAGAATGCCATGCAGGGTTTGAGGAAAAAATGAGGGAGAGTAAATGATGACAGAATTATAATTTATTTTTGAGTGAATTATCACTTTAAGACCAAACTTAACTAAACTTACCTAAAGCACATAGTATACTTAAAGGGATAGGAATTTTCCAAAAATGAAAATTATCCCATGATTTACTCACCCTCAAGCCATCCTAGGTGTATATGACTATCTTCTTTCAGACAAACACAATCTGAGATATTTTTAAAAACGTCCTTGCTCTTACAATAATTGTAGTGAACAGGGGGCCTGTTTTGAAGCCAAAAATAAATGCATCCATCCATCATAAATATAATCCATATAGGTGTTTAATAAAGGCCTTCTGAAACACAGCGATGGGTTTTTGTAAGAAAAATATCCATATTTAATTTTTTTTTTATAATCTAAAATAAATAGCTTCAACCAGATGATCATACTGCGCATATCAACTTGTGCCAAATGAGTGAGCTTAGAAGCTTAGAGCTTAGACGCCTTTCGTGATTTAAACAAATATGGCTGGGCAACAAACCAAAGCTCCTCTTCTCTTATATCAAAATCCTCCGACATTTCTCTTTAAAATTTCTCATTTTAGACTTCTAATTCATGACCAGTGTTTTGTTTTGCTCTATCCTCCACGCTTGATGCGTCGGGTTAGACTTAACTCTTCCGCCACAAATCGTTGCGTATGGTCGTATGCCGTAGCTAGTTATTTTACTTTATAAAGTTTTAAATATGGATATTTTTCTTACAAAATCCCATCGCTTTGCTTCAGAAGGCCTTTATTAACCCCCTGGAGCCGTATGGATTATTTTTTATGATGAATGGATGCATTTAATTTGGGCTTCAAAACATGCCCCCTGTTCACTACCATTATAAATCTTGGGAGAGCCAGGATATTTTTAAATGTATCTTTGATTGTGTTCGTTTGAAAGAAGATGGCTTGAGGGTGAGTAAATCATGGGATAATTTTCATTTTTGGGTGAACGATCCCTTTACGTTTGGCACGAACACTTGCCGTCAAAGTATACTCCATTTGATAGCTTGTGCGATCGCAAGCGATCAACACATGCTAGGGATGCGCCGATCCGATACTCAGATCAGGTATTGGCTCCGATGCTGTCCTTTTTGCCGGTTCGGGTATCGGCTGGATGGGTCCAATCCAAATCCGATATTGTACGTGTACTATTCTGTTATTGTTAAGCCTCACAATTAAAGGCACAAAAACATTAAAAAGCACCATAAAGTTTCCGTGCACCATATTCCAAGTGTTCTGAAGCCATTCCATAGTTTCATTTGAGGTACAGATAAATATTTAAGTCGGTTAATTAAAGTTCACGTAAATGCCTCCCTCCGCTGCGGCTGTCAGTCATTCTCAATTCAGCATTCAAACTGCGTGTCGCGTTTGGTTACGACAGTCTCTCTCCAAGATGATTCAATGTTTCTATTATTATACTTCATCTATAGACAGAGATACTGGTAATACAATACGCATAAATATATATTCACTATATATATTCACTTTGTGCTTTGAACTTTTCAATGTGGAGCGCTGCCGCTGCACGCTCTGACTCCATGATGCTTCAAGCGCATCATTCTGCATAAGCGCTTTGTGCCGCTCTGTATGGGAGCCGTTCATATTATAATACTTTTGCGCAATGAAAGATTGTTAATAGCATTTTTTGTTCTGTCCTATATATCATATGTTGCTGCCTCATTAAAAAAACTCCACTATAAATTTAAAAGAAATGTCTTTTAATTTTATAGTATATATATTTATATATAAATATATTTAGTTTATGTCATGTATGACTCAAACATTCATGAAAAACAAGTCATGAGTCATGGATAAAGGAGTCAGCTGGACTCCTGTTTATTCTGAATGTCTACCAAGCTGGTGAAGCTATTGGTTTATTTACAGTTGTTGCACTGATGCACAATTATTTAATAAATAATTCACTACATTTGTGTCTGTCTGTTATTTTGTCTTACAAAGTTAGGAAAGTAAAGTTTAAGTCAAGCCTGATGCCTTGCACAAAAGAATGTTCCCAGTTTCATCCACACAGTGAGGCATACAGTTTATTAGGTAATTTAGCACTTTTTTATTATTACTTGAATATCGGAGGTATCTGAAGCGAAAAAGGTGGATTGGAGCATCCCTAACACGTGCACAATAGAAAGTTTCAAGTGGATTCTGACTAACTTGCAAGCCCTCAACAAATGCGATTGTGATTGGCTACAATGCTAGCAAAAACACACTGTAAATAGAAACCTTTGACGCTTAGAGTGCTCAAACGCAAACAAGAGCGTTTGAAAGCAGCGTCTATCAGTGGATACCGAATATGCCCTTTATTCTGTACTACCGGTACTGCAGAAATGCTGGAACCATTTGCATCACACACAGTGTACGCATACCCTAGCATACGTAAAAATCAAAGTATAATTTGGGCTTGGTTATCTAAAGCAAAACATTTAGTTTTGGGTATGGTTTTGAGGCCCTAATACCGTGTGCTAAACAGGCACAACACACCAGGGCTGAATTCGGAATAACATACTAGCATACTTTTAAAGATATGATAAATAATAAGAATAGTATGCTTATATGCTATTTCGATTTCAGCAAAGGTTTCCAGCAGCTTTGTGTCCATACTCAGAATGAAAATGCGTTCTGGTAAGGACCATTTTGCCTAATATATAGACAAGTCTGTGCAATGTACAGTTTGTAATTGTTATAAAAATGTTAAATTCAATGTGTTAATAGCTGATTCTTTGTAATTCTTTGTGATATTTACTAGCAATTTCTAAGTAAAAATTGTTTCAAAGTCTCTTTGCTGGAACCAAATAATACAGTGTGAAATGACTAAGGGGCAGGAAGGTGAAATCAAACTGTTGGACCAAGCAATGGGAAAAAAGTCTAAAAACAGACCAAATATCTCAATAGGGAGAGCAGGACGAGAGCAGTATGGAAGAGAAGAGAGCTGCTCATCATGAGCTCTGCACTAATTAGCTTGGCATTTTAGCCTCCCCAGGCAGGCCCACCAAGGTGCTGAGTGTACAGAGGTCCCATATCTGTGCTCCAACCACAGGTCCTCAGTTGGATTTTATGTTAAATGCTTTGTTTTCTTCTCCATAGCTAAGAGATTGTGATGGAGTCAAGCGTGGGTATTACAGTAATTTATATTTGGCACTCCAAATTAACTTTTTTTAATATGTGCAATAAAAAGGTGTTGATTTCACGCTGGGAACTTGATTCCTTTCCACCTTCTGGCATATTACAACTTCAAATAGTTTTGTGGGGCATTTCAGGGTTGCTTATGTAAGAGGTATAAAAAGGTGATAATTACTTCCAGGGTTTTGGGCTTTTGTGTATCCTGTATGAAAGTGTGAGTGAAAATGCCCCTTTCTGTCTGCTGTTGTCTTGTCTTGGTGCTTTGAATCATCTTACTTATCATTACTCAGTCTGACTCATTATATAGTAATCTTCAGGAACTGTTGAATGTGTGAGACATCTCTGGTTGTTTTCTGAGTCCTATCACTGATGTTACTTGAAAGAACAAAACAGAGCAACAGACGAACAGTCTGAATATCTTGCATTATTGAGCGTTGGCAGTCAGTGTCGCTTGGCAGACATTTAGACCTCACAGAAGAGCATGTGAGTTTATCTTTTTTATGACTTGTAATGTGGTCAGGGGTTCGACATTCCAGTAACGTTTGGAATTCTGCCGGCACCAAAGAAGCTGGCTTCATCCCATTTTCTTTAACATGGGAAATGTTTTCTTTTCAAAATGCACGCAACTTCATGTCGAGTTGGAGGGTGTTCAGATGGTGCAGTATTAAACCATGCTGCGTCATTTCACTGCACCAAGCTCAAATGTAGCATTACTGTGTTTGGTTTAATTCAGGGTGGGTGAGCTAATCGTGGGTAACTTCAGCTCAATTACTTCAATGGTGCACATGGTAATAGAGCACCTGCTGGTTTCAGACTATTACTTGGGACATATTGTGAACTTCTACATTCATTATATTTGGTTGTTGATGCATGTAAACTGTAGAGAAGGAACCTGACTGACATCATGTGCTTTGAGGGATGCACATGTTAGTCTCAATGGCCTTCTTTGCTGAATTGATCCATTGCACAGACTAGTGTATATTATATCCTCTGTGTATTTTTATTCTCCTGGTTGCACATTTGTAATCTTACAACGCTATACCCCCTTTAAAAAAAATAAAGGTTCTTTATTGACATCTATGGTTCCATGAAGAACCTTTTACATCCATGCAACCTTTCCATTGCACAAGTTTTTTTTTTTTTTTATTATTATTGTGGAATAAGGTTCTTTAGATTATTAAAATGTTCTTTACCGTAAGAAAAAAGGTTCTTTTAAGAACTGCTCACTGAAAGGTTCCTACGGGAACCCTAAATGCTTATTTTATGGCATCACTGTGAAAACCCTCTTTTATAGTATAGTATAATATAGTAGTTACATATTGTAGTTTAGCCTATTTACTAGGGTTGCCGTAATACCAACGTTTCAATAGGTGGTACCAAAGCAGTGGCATTTCAAATTTCTCATTGCTAATTTTGATATTGTGGCAAAAAATTAATGATGTTGAGCAAACTTCTTTATTTTTAAAGTTAAATGTTAATATAAAGTACCAACTTAGCAAATGAAATGGTAATAAATATGCCTTACAACAATGTACTATACATTCACAGCATTTATTAATTTGGTTAATCTTTACTTAGTTCAAAATGCATTACTACATGTAGAAATGAACAATTCAAGTTGAATAATTTATCATTAGTGCATGAATTCATTAGAAAATGAATTAACAGTGCACAATAGTATGCCAATGAATGAACATTAATTCGATTAAGAAATGCTGTAAAAATATCATTGTTCCTTGTTAAAGATGCGTTGTAACTAATGGTAAAAAATTGAACCTTATTGTTAGGTGTTACCAATGAAATAAAACAAAGGCATGTAGGCTTCTCGTATTTCTAATTTAAGTCAACATGGCTTCCTGTTTTCCCCCATGTAATTATTCAAGTAAATGCTCTGTAATAAAGATTAAAGAAATAAAGTCAGGTGAGTGGATTTCTGTTTTACTAGTCAGTATTATTGTTGATTATTGATTGATGTTAACATCAGGGCATTAATCAGTGGCATATTAGTCTGCATTTATTTTACACGACAGTGCCTAATGCATAGTTCCCATATGCTCATATCAATTAGTTTTTTTTATTTACCCAAATCATTTAAGATCTAACAGACAATTCATATTAATGCATTGCCAGTCGATTTCACCATGAAGCCATGTGTTTATGTGTAACTGTGAGCGCATATACATGAGTATTCAACAGCAGCTACCTGTTAGTCTGACAACATGCAGGTGCCAAACTGAGTTGGTTCTTGGTGTTACCAATACTTAATTATATATATATTTTTAGTTTAGTTTGGACTTGATGGTGAATATCTGGTGCTTTCCTGATTATTTCGTTATCTGTGTGATTCAGAATTGTAGCATGGCTTTTGGAATTTAGAGTGGAAACCGGAAACCTCCTTTTTGTCTGCCAAATAATATTGGATCCTCATGCACACTTTTCAAGATTCTTTCTGTGTAATGGTTTTCAGATTTAATCTGACATGCTCAAAAGACAGGTTTGTTCAATCCCCACCATTGAGAGGAGCTTGAAAACCTGATGAAAATACTCAGAAAAAACAAATACAACATCAGGGGCCAAAGAACACAAAGCCCCTTGGTACGTGAACGCCATCCAAAGACTGAAATAAATAAATCCCAGACTGGAGGAATTTTACTTTTTTTTTTTCTTTTTTTTTTTTTTCTTCTCTCTTTTTTTTCTTTTTGGAGAAGAGTTTGGCCGAGATGCTGTGAAAGCAGCTGTAGGATAGTGTGGTTTTGGCTCGACCGCTGTTATGGTTTTAACAGGGTTCTTCCTCTTCCCGCCCGACACTGCTCGCCCTGCTCTGGAGGAATGCAGACAGGCCTACAGGGTGATCTGTCTCTAATGTGAGGAGCAGCTCTGTAGCTGTATTTCAGGTCCCACACTGGCCCCTTTCTAGGCATGGACTTGTCAACCATTAACCAGTTCTGTTTTTTGTCCTTTTGGGTCAATCTTTTAATACTTAAATCTTATCAGAATTGTATATTATTAATATTATATAATTAATACTATATTATATTTTATATAGACCCTAAAGCCCTATTCGGACAGGATTAATTTCCTAAACTATGTTTGAGTTACAATTCTTATTACTCATCGTCTGTGATTTCTACTCCCACAGAGGTGGGAGTAGAGGTGGGCGATATGACCAAAATCTTGTATCACGGTATGAGTAATTTTATTTCACAATAAAGACATATTACGATATAGTCATTTTTGCTTTAAGGTTTTTATAATATAAATTTTTGTGATACCATAGACATTTCATAATTCTTGTCACCAGTGTCAGTCTCACAAAAAACAAATACTAGCCTAACTAAATTTTTAAAAAATACAGCGTTGTCTACACTGCACAATTAATCTCTTATTTACGTTATGTTTGCACTGTTAGTTAAATGAAAGCCTTTGTGAGAGTGCAGAAATTGAGTCCCACATGTAATACTTACTTCATACGCAAAGATGTTAGCCAATCATAGCAGTGGGCATTTACATTTAAGTCTCACAACAGACACGTCCTTCCAACAGAGCGTTCAAATCAGAGGGCTAAAATCTGAATAGAAAATGGCCTTTTATTTGTTTTCATCTGCTTTGATGTAAAAATTGGTAACACTTTATTTTAGTGTCATTGTTACATGTAGTTACTATAGTAATAACTATAAATTATGCATAATTACATGCAAACACTAAACCAAACCAAATCCTAACCCTACAGTAAGTACATGTAGTTACTTAATAATATTACTCAATACTTAAATGTATAATTACAGTGTAACAAAGACACCTCAAAATAAAGTGTAACCTAAAAATCATACTAACACTATAAGTGCACCTCAGGAAACATAAAATAATAATAAAAAAATGTAGTTCATGACCCCTTTAATCCACAGCTAGCCATGGATTATTATTACTTACATCAGGGATGGTCAGCTTCGGTCCTGGAGGGCCACTGTCCTGCAGAGTTTAGCTCCAACCTTGATAAAAATTTGATGAATTTGGTGAATTTTTATCAGGGTTGGAGCTAAACTCTGCAGGACAGTGGTCCTCCAGGACCGAAGTTGACCATCCCTGCCTTAAATCAAAATGGATTTAAATATACAGTTTTTTTTTTTTTTTTTTTTTTTTTTTTTTAAGCTTCTTTGACCCGATACTGAATGGTTTTCCAAGACATTTCCCCATAACTTGAAGGAATTCCTCTTTCTCAGTGTTTATGTAACTGATCCCCAGCCTCATCTGTCCCAGCTTGAGGCTCATTATAGGTAATGGACTCTCTGACAAATGAGGCCCTCCCCCTGTTGGTGGAGTTCTCCAGTATGGCTTGTCATGTACACAGATCCAGACCGGTCAGCCGCAGAAAGCTAGATGGGGCGGCTGATTGGCATTTAGTGGGCGAGTAAGTGGTAAAGTGTTGAATGTGGTGTGGAGGATTTGATGGGGCTCCCTGTGGATTCACAGTGAGGAAAAATGAAGGACATGGAAGCAACTAAAAGACTGGTCCAGGCAAACATAAAAGTTGGCTTTCCTTTATCACTAGCATTTGTTTATGGTGGGAAGCGTTTCAACACCCCAAACAGGTTTCTCTGGTTATTGCAGCAGTATCCATGGTTACACGATAAAGCAGGTTTTTAATTTTTTTTTTGATGGGAAAAGTGAAAGAGGAGAAGAAAAAAAAAACAATAGGAAGAAAAATAGAGAATGGGTTCTAGAAATTTTGGCTGTCCTTCTAAATCCTAAAGCAAAGATGTTATGCAAACATTCGGGAGTTCCTATCTAGGGCTACTTTTGATTTATTCATCCAAAATTTGCCAAATTCCATGTTATACTGTAAATTCCATTTTTATGAACAGATTCCGCAATTCCATTAGCTCTTTGCACATCGCAGAAAGCACAGGGCCCTGCTATCTCTATATATATATATATTTGCTTTACAGTTTTTCAGATTTTGGACACGTCACCTAGAAGTGGCACTGCTCAATGGGTCGGAGCACATGCGCTAACCACTCATCTGGTAACTGTTCATGAACATAAGCACATTATTTTTACAAAGCTAAAAACAGCAGCATATGTATATCTCTCAGTGCCGCTCTTTGGTGTGTTTGCCGTCACGGGGTGGTCCGAGCTGCTGAAAGTGTCCACAGGAAAGAAAGGCACACAATAGAGAGGAAATGAACGGGTGTGTGATAATGGCTGCTAGCGCACCAGTCCTCACACACTCGGTGAGCATAAGATCTGCTTCAGGCCTCAGCAGATGGAACGCTCTGACTGAAGATCAGTCGAGTGACTCCATGGCTAATGAGTTTTCTTAACATCTGGACTTCATTTGATGTTTTCTAAAAATTTGGTATAATTTCATGTATTACATTACATTATATAATATTGTCCAATCAATGCACCTCTGCTTTGTGATTTTAAGCGCCATGATTTCTGAATTGATCACCATGGTTACTGGCCAGAGTACTTCCCATCCATTGCATATTTTTTTTGCTTGTGTTGAGCTTTATAGCACATTATGGGCATCACAGTGACAGACTATAAATCAATGATGATGTTACTTTTCAAAGCCATGATTAGATTTAGATAAAGTGAGTTATTGAATCACTACTGGTAATCTCCAGTTCTGTTCAGACAAAACATACACACAAATACTCACATGTACAGAGTTAGTGGTTTTGTACATGCTGTTTCTTGCTAGCAGGATTTCTCATGTAAACAACAGCAACACAGCAGGATTCTAGAGTGGTTATTGTCCGTCTCATACAACATATTTCCCATGATACCAATCTGTCAGCACAATGTGTCCTGATGATGTGGTGATGCTGGAAGCAGCCAGGTCACTGGGCCTTTATTCTAATATAAAGCCTTTTAAATTCTTATTGATTCACTTTATTATTATTATTATTATTATTATTATTGTTATTTTTATTTACTGACATTCTTTATTTTATTATTTATTCGTTTTTGATATGTATATTTATAATATTATCTTAGTGATATTTGTACTTTATAAATCAAAATAACTGGATTTAAAGGGGACCTATTATGCCCCTTTTCACAAGATGTAATATAAGTCTCTGATGTCCCCAGAGTGTACCTGTGACGTTTCAGCTCAGAATACCCCACAGATCATTTATTATAGCTTGTCAAATTTGCCCCTATTTGGGTGTGAGCAAAAACACGCCGTTTTTGTGTGTCCCTTTAAATGCAAATGAGCTGCTGCTCCCAGCCCACTTTCCAAAAGAGGGTGGAGCTTTAACAGCTCGCGCTTCGGTTGCTTAACAGCAACAAAGCTGGAGAATCTCACGCAGACAAAATGACGATTGTCAGTACCGGTGTTCAGCCTTACATTGTTCAAACCGTCAGACACTGATGGAGAGACTTAGGAAGAAGTTACAACTTTTTGATTCTGAATGGTTAGTGCAGGGTTTTTCCTGCATAGAGAATTACGAGGCGGCCGCCTCCGTCAAATTTCGTGCCGCTTCCAGCTGTCGACAAAACTCAGACAGGCAGTCACATGCTCAGGTTACCCCTTTTCCACCGACATGGTTCTGTTGCGGGTTCCCAGCCTTTGTCCATTCTCGAACCGTTCAATAGTGATGTTCGGATCGTGGTTATATCCGCAGATACTGGCCAAGTAATAAAAAAAAAAAAAACAACATTCCAATTAATTGCGGGTGGATTAATGTGTTGATTTTAATAAAGACACTGAACTCTCATTTCACGGTAAGACGCAACGAAAGCCCCTGGACCCCCCTAGAGAGACCAAGGAATTTACCACCTCTGCCTCATTTTGAGCCAGGAAAAACCCTGTTAGTGGATAAATTTATGTAGTTGTTGTGGAGTTGATTCAAATCAACGACTAGCATGTGCCGTCATATTAAACTTTTGTGCAAATCCAGCGTTGAATTGACCCTCGTTTGTGAAGCAGTTCGGCGTAAAATGACATCACATTAGTAGTCAAAGCTGTTTTGTGGTTGGGTCATAAGTAACACTGATACATTTCTGTCAAACACAACTTCTGTTTGTGCTAACATGAAGTAATAGAGTGTATGGAGGCTAAGGGAAAGCATAAGGAAAGTGGAGCTGCCTGAACCAAAGAAAATCATTGCATCACTTAAAAATACTTATTTTTTCATCTGCAGCTTTGCCTCGCTTGCGGAAACAAAATGGCGGCCCCGTGGGTGGAAACGTGCAGATTAAGGGACGGTAATATTATAATAAGATCCCCTTCCTACGTCACTAGGGGAGTGAAATCTGAGCGGCTCGTCTTTTCACATGCTTGCATTTTTCATAATTCATGGTTAAATTGGGGGTCCATTTTTCTGACAGTGTCACATTGAATTTGCAGAAGAATTGTTGAATCAGTTTTATATAGTATATTTTATTTAGTCTAGTGCTTGTTTAAATATCTGGGCTGGATGCATGATATTGCTTTGGATAAGTAAGCAACTGCTAAATGACAATAGCTATTATCTAATTTATAATCGGATTCCTCGATTCTGTTTGCATTTTCCACATTGCTGAAAGCATACTGCTCTACTATCTATATATATTCGATTTTAGACATGTAACCTGTCTGTGACATGGTGGATATGTGATATTGCTTTGGATAAGTAAGCAACTGCTAAATGACAATAGCTATTATCTAACTGTGTACCATTTGATGAGACAACACTTAAATCTCCAAAACCACGGCGCAAGCATGAACTTGCCATGCCTTTGTGAACCTGATTTGTCTGGTTACACTCCTGGCACAGCTCAAGCTGTTTAAATATCTCACAGGAATCTCAAATCATTGGAGGACACACGCAAAACAGAGCGTGCTGTTTCTTCTGTCTTGGTTGTAAAGAAGCTCTTAATTTCAGGCAGTTTTGACCTGCCCACCTTAAAGCATTAAACAAACCGTACCTTTCAGAACTGGAACACACTTCCTTTTGAAAATGTATTTTAACTATTTTTAAGCAAGGAAATGTGGAGAGGTTGGTGAGTCAGCCGTGAGTATTTTGCCATTTAAGCATGCCTTTAGAGTTTAATGACAGCAAATGGATTGTTTAAAACTGGCATTTATTTTTAGTGAGCTGTTCCTTTCAAAGCTGATAAGACGTAAGTCTCCAGCACATATCGAATCCCAAATCTTGAGTCGCCCTGCAGTTCAATTAAATATGGTTGTGCACAAACACTGCTTAAAGACCCCATGAAATTTAAATTGTACTTTTGTGTATTTTAGTCCAGTTCTATTAGCTTTGATGCCATCTAAATGCTAGCGTACTCCTAACGTTATGCATGTAGCGAGCATCATAGATCATTAGGATAAGAATAGAGTGAAATCTTATTAGAAGCATTATTGTGTAAAAATTCACAATGTTTGGGGATGTGGGGTCACCACAGATGCAGAAGATTTTTTTAATAGACTGTCTTAAACATCATCTTATACATACATCTACACCATATTAAAAAATTTACTATAAATAAATAAAAAAGGCTACAGCTATATATAAAATATGCAGCTTATTTTGTGCTTAAAATATTAAGTGAAGTGAAATGTAGGTTACAGTTTGAGCTGAACTCGTCTCTATTTCCGTTTACAACAAAAGGAGAATGCAGGGACCATTTGCTAGCACTCTGGTGATGAAAAGACCCGTCTGTCCATATTATAAATTCCACTTATTGCTTAGTTTAAGCCTCTAGATATATAATTTGCCTTAAAGTCCTATAAGCATAATTTTACTATCAAGATTTATGCTTATGTTTATTCATCGTCATTGTTGATAAATGGACTTAGATCCTGGTCTCAAGGACAGCATTGAAAATTCAGCTGCAGGTTATTTTCTTGCCCTTCTTTGACTACTTTTGGACTGAATGTCTCTTTTTCATTTGAACTTCGAAAACTTCTTTTTATAAAAATTAGGGAATATAGCTGTTTGCTCTATAAAACACAAGACCTTAACAGCTTTTATTCATTCTTCTCTCAATTTAGCTTGATTAATTAATGGAGGACCAGTACTTTTGTTGAATCAAAGATCTTTGTTTCTTGAATAGCATTTGTGTTAAATAAAAAAAAAAAGAAGTAGGCGACCCTCATTTATCAAAATAAATGCAGAGAGCCAAATCGGTCCTGAAATCTCTGCGTTTACCTTCCCCTCGTCACCTCGCAGCCGCACAGCAGCTTTGGTCTCCACCCACTCACTCTCAGTCTTTCACACAAGCCCCGCAGAGGGAAATTACAGGAGGGCAAAAGCAGGTGCGCCCAGAAGCTGTGATTAAGAGCTTGTGGAGGTTTGAACCAGTGGGGCGGTGTGCAGGGCAGACCATAAGAGGCCCAAAAACAACATTTTAGCGTCAGTTTAAAATGCTAGATTCCATTTATTGAATTTAAGGACACTTGGTCACCCTGTGTGAGCTCATAGAGTTGAGCAGTGAAAATCAAGGAAGATTGGAGGTAAAACTATGACAGTGTCACATGTTTTCAATAATTGCATAAAACTATGCATCGTAAAATCACTTTAGCAACTGGCAGCAACTGTTACATCTGACAAGCTAGTGAAAGCAGATAAATGAAAATGTTGGAGTGCTGCATTAGTTACTGAGAAGGAAAAGATGAGGCTATTCATTGGGGTGCATTTCATCATATGCTGGTAACAGTCTTTATTAACATGATGGTTTTAGAGCATTTCATATGACGGATTGTCACAGAGATATATTATATTGTGTAAAAGATGACGTCTCTTTTTCCTACAATTTAGTTACAATAACACTCAATTCTGAAGAGAATGCAGTGTGGCAATTGATGGCTTATTATTTTTTTTTATTATGAAGGATATGAAGTGGAATGTGAGTTGGTTGGCTAAAGTAAATAGACATAAATAATTAAAATATAATAATAATAAAATATTGTAAAATATAAAAATAATTAAATGAATAAACAAGAATTTTACTTTTAAAATAATGAATGTACTGTATAATGACACTCGTATAGATTAATTGACCAAAGTTATGGTCAATCTATATGAGTGTCATTATACAGTATATTATACAGTGTAGCCCTGAGTTTATGCTTTTGTTTCTTTGTGGCCATTAGCCAGTATTAAAATCTAAATAGCAATTTTATAAACTCTTTTCACTCATACAGTTATTTGCAATATGTGCGAAGTTATAATAAGAACTGAGTGGAAATTTAATCTTGTTTCTTAGGACTTTTATTCTGAGAGGGTGGCTCGGCTCGTTCTCTCTGAACTCACGGTGTGTTTACTCTCAGACCTCCAGGTTGATCCTGTTTTACTCTCAGAAACTTCCTCCATTTCCCCGCCTGGGAGAACGAAGTCTGACAGCTCCTGTCAAAAGCCTCAGGCAGAGAGAAGTCATTGCTGTCTGACCCAAGCACAAAGAGGCTTTTGTTATCTGAACCTCCAAACCTGAGTCTTCACACAGAAGCATTAGGGGTTGTTCACATCTAGATGGAGTATAACAAAATGGAGCAGAGTTCAGGGGTCTTAAAATGCTTTTGTTTTAAAATTAACATGCTTCTGAAGACCTTATGAAAGAGTTTAACTGCAGCTAAGTGGTTAAGTAGATGCGAGAAAGAAAATTCAGCACAGAAATGGATGTAAAAATGTAGTCACATTGTGTCTTGAAAGCGCTGTAAATAGTGCAGAGGGGAATGCAAGAGCGCATTCAGTGTGAATAGCCTCTTACAGCTTCAGGTGTCACTGTGAGTCAGAGGAGAGAAATGTCCCAGCAGTTCCCATGCTGATATAATCGCAGCTCCCAGCGAGTTTCTCCTCATCGGTTTTGGGACTGTGAAACTCCACAGATTTTTGGAGGTTTCAGAAATGTGCTGAGAATGGCTCTATTAGGTTTTTCTTAGAGTTTTAAAAATTGGATAAAAATAATAATAATATAATAATGACATGTATGGGTTTTGCCTTCAGCTTGTTATAATGAGTCACTGTTGCTTAGTTGGCTGCTGATTCAGTTTTCAGCATTACATTTTTCCCCCCACATTTTGCTTGCCATTCTTCCCCATTTCTTCCTGTTCTAGAAAGGGGAAAAGACAACTTCCTTTGCTGTGTGAACAAGCTGCTCTGGCCACCATATCCCAATGGAGGAAAATGGTGCTATTGGCTTAAGCCCAGGAAGCTTAATGACCTGCCCAGGCCTTAGACTGGAACAGCACAGTGAGATTCATTCACAGAGTTAGAAAAGGGACAAGAGCTGTTTTCACACCATTCCTGTCTGCTTTACAGTCTCTGTTGCTGTCTGTGGTAGACCTGCCATTTTCTGGACTTTACCTTGTCTTGAATTGTGCTTACTTTGTTAATGCTAATTTAAAATATATGCTTATATGCCAATCCGAGTTGCACAATCAATTACATTGGGTGTTGAACTCTTAAATGCTCAAATTTTCTGTAATTTGCAAGTCATAGCTGTCTATATATATTGGTTTTCAGAGAGATTGTTTCCTGAAGCTAGAGGTAAACTTAATTAACTGAATTAACTTTTCAGCTACTTAAGGACTTATTCTGAGGATCTCTCAGAGAGCTGGTATTCTTTTAAGAGTGCTTTTCTGATCTTTATCGATGGCTGTACTTCTCAAGTCACATTTATGCAATTTTCTTGGACCTCTGTTAAATGGTGTTATTAAATTATGTAAGAATTTTCAGATTCAGGTTTTTAATATGCTGTGCAAAATGCAGATGATCACATTAGAGTTGCACAATATTGGACAAAAAACTGACATTGTGATATTTGTTTTTCTGTTATTTCAATATGAAAACAGTTTCACCAGATAAAGAGCTCTGTTTGGAAAGAATTAATCATTCTAGAGTAATTGGGGTGATTTTGTAGTGGAGTAATCTCCATAGATAAATACAACAGAACAAAGATACCTTAAAGATGTTTTGAAGGTAAGTCTAATAGTATTCAGGTACAGAAATTGAATAATCAAATGTAAAATAACACGGCATAGTCTTCACTGAATAAATTAAATATAATTAATCTCTGTTAAAGCTACAAAAGTGATTTTCTCTTTGTATTTTGCTTGATTAACATCAATGACAGCAGCGGATATATTAGGCTGCTGTCACTAAGAGCTAATGCACAGATCCAATATAATGATATGCATCCATTTTCTTTCTCAGTTGTGTACGAGAATACTCGCCGAGACGGGCATTTTGACATAATTTTGTGTGCATGTGTCTGTTCAAGCACAAATAGATGAGAATAGAATGGAGTTCACTCTATGATGGTTAAACTTTGCAGTTAATCCGAGAATCAATTAATCGTGCAGTTAATCATGCATTTTTGAACCTTGGTGCCTGGTCCGTACGGATCACGTATCAACTACGACCCCTATTCTTGACATCATTCATGCTGCGATGTGACTATGGCGGATGTGCACATCACTATATTGATGTTAAAATTATATATTGTGCAGCCCTAGGTCACAATAAAATGTTACAGATTCATGCAAACTGGTTTGGATTGTTTTAGCAAACTAGTAGTCATGAAGGATTGTAATATTTTGATATATTAATTGCTTACCACCTATTTACTATTTACCATTCTCACCAAGGCTGCACTTATTTGATCAAAAATACAGTAAAAACAATTATAATGTGAAATGTAATTTTCTATTTTAACATTTAATTTTATTCCTGTGATGGCAAAGGTGAATTTTCAGCAGCCATTACTCCTTCAGAAATCATTTTAATATGCCGAATTGGTGCTCAAGAAACATTTCTTATTATCAGTGTTGACAACGGTTGTGCTGCTTAATATTTTTGTGGAAACTGTGATACATTTTTCATTTTTTGATAAATAGAAAGAACCCTATGTATTTGAAATGGAAATTATAGACATTATTAATGTCTTTACTGTCACTTTTGATCAATGTAATGCATCCTTGCTGAATAAAAGTATTATTTCTTAAAAAAAAAAACTTTTGAACGCTAGTTTAGTTTATGTAATTTCTCATTATATTGACCACCCTGCATATATCTATGTATGCACATAATACTTTAAAATTTTTAAAATACAAACTATATATATATAGTACACCTGCACCCTACATCAAGGCTGTTTTATAGGACTGCCAACAGGTAGGTCCTCTTCTGTCCACCATTAGTCATTATGCATTTATCACCTGCTTTTTATCCACAGCAGATTATTACGTCTTGAATAATAGCTTCTTTGTAGCAACTTGGTGTAAAATTCCAGCTCTAGGGCACGGGGGTTGAAACAGCTGGATTGACATCACAGTGACTTTCTGAATCACCGTCTACTCAGTGTTGAACTTATAACCTGTGACATCTCATCTTTGTTCTTCTCTCTGGCAAAGTAGCCCGAAAAAAAAAAAAAAAAATGAATCTGGTGCAGTGAGGATCTGCACATTTCTCTACTCTTGTTTTTCCATCCTTCTCCTCTGCAGTTCCACAAATACCAACCAGCCAGAAGCTTGCACTGGGTGATCGTCAGCTCGTGCCTGAGATAAGATGGTCCGCCTCCCAGAAATGGAAGCAGGACACAGTTGTGTGTTTTGATGGCGGTGGCACGCAGGGCAGTATGGGAGCCAGATATCAGAAGCCCTGCTGCTCATTGCAAAGCCATTTTTGGATGTAATGACTCACTGATATGCTTCCTCCTACACCAACCTGTGGTAGCGCAGGGAGCGCCCCAATTCATAGCTATATCCAGCCAGATTTTTTTTCTATAGCAGTGGCAGAGCACCTCTACTTTTGCATCACCATAGTGACTTCCGAATCTCCTTTTGGAGCTCAAATAGCACAAGACTGAAGTTTGGGTGGTTGTTTAGAAACTTCATTTTTAGTTAAATGTTGTCGAAGCATTACACCCACATGTCTTATATAAGCGATACCATTATCTTTACACCTCGACCAAATGCTCTCTTAGACTAACAAACTTTGTTTGTAATTCAGCAAAATACATGAGCAATCCAGTCAGCCTGTCAGACAACAAGCCCTGCCCCCTTTTCATAAGTCGTTAATATCTAAAAAGCATTTGATAGCTGCACAATGAAACATCACATCTCTGGCCTTCTATTTTTTCCCTTCACTCGTTTTTTTTTTTTTTTAATGCGATTCTCCGAAAGGCTGGAATTATATGGTGTGAGGCTGTTTGACAGCCTCTCCTGTTAATTACACCACAGTTCTCTTTTTCTTTTTCTTTCTCCTGCTGTTTTCTCTCTCTCTTTCTCTCAGCTATTTTCGTCTTTTCCTCCTACCATCCCTGTGACTGTGTTGCTAGGGACTGTCGGTGGAAATGTGGATGTTTCTCTTGTAGAGGGAGCCAAGGTTTGTCTGGTTGACATGCTTACAGTTGGCGGCATGTACAAGGCCCTTGGGGCTGGTTGTGAGGAAAGCAGTGTTAATTTGTAACACTGTTTTTGGGCCATTATTGTTCAGTGAAGGGCACTCAGTTGGGGAAACAATCTGTTTCATTAAAGGTGTGGATTATACTTTTGTTATAAAACAGACTTTGCACTCAGCAACTGTTAAAACTTGCCGTGCTTTTATAAGATGAATGAAACATTTTAGTGGAATTCCTGATGTGTTTACATTAACAGGCATTCACAGCAACAAAATGACTGGAAGTCATTCATTTCCTCTTCAAAATGAAGTACACACACACACACACACACACACACACACACACACACACACACACACACACACACACACACACACAGCTATTTTTAAAATACATTTTAAAATGCAATGTATTCCTGTGATGTAAAAGCTGAATTTTCAGCAGCCATTACTCCAGTTTTCGGTGTCACATGATTCTTCATAAATCATTCTAATAACTTTTTTTTATTATTATTATTATTATCAGTGTTAACAACAGTTTTTTACAGGATTCTTTGATGAATAGAAAGTTCAAATTAACAATATTTTGTAAAAATGTTTTCAGTTCATTATGAAACTGGCATGACAGATTAGAAAGTGACGGGCTGCCAGAGTCTTTGTAATTAATGGGAAACACTGCAGCTTATTTTCTCACTGTTGTGGAGACCATGAGAGCAGCTCCAGCTGAAAGTTCATGCAAATCGATACCACAAACATGGTGTCCTCTGCTTTGTTGACATCTTTTATTTTCAGGGTATGTGGCCTTGTTTAGTTGAATGAATCCTTTTAAAATGGCCTTGCTGAGCTTTTTTTTTTTATCTTTGTAGATGATTGAGCTAGCTTTTGAAAAAATTGTACAAAAAAAGTTGTCAGTGAATTTCCTGATGTGAGTGGATAGAGCAGCTTTTCTATTTAATATGTCCTACACATACTGTGCATTAGATTGAACACTTGTCAGTTGTGTGTGAGAGAGAACCTTTTTTTCTCTTTCTCCTTTTTGGTTGTTCTGTCCATCATGTGTTTTGACACAGGTTCTGTCAGTTTTCATTGATCGTTTGATGGAAAGATCCTATTAGGTGGTCCATTTCAATAGTCTCATATTTCTCAGTCAGCAAGACATATGTGATTGGACCCAAGAACAAACCTCCATCACATTATGTATTTTAATAATGAATCATGTCAATCATCAGACATCTTGTTGTATCTATAGTGGAGCTTCAGTGGGTGCAAACCTATTGAATAACCAACTAAAGGGCACACTGTGCTTAACCCCTGGGTTATCATTGTTCTAAACACTGCTTTTAACCCCGGGTAAAGGAACGTTTCACACTTGTAATTAAGAAGCGAGGTTAGCACCGCTTTTTACCCGGGTTTATAAAACCCTGCTCCGGAGCAGGGTTAGCACTGCTTTTGCTAGAGGTCGACCGATAGTGGATTTTACCGATAACTAGGTTGGCCAATACTTGATTAATCAACTGATAGTTTTTAAAATAAATACTGGATAAAAAAAAACAAACATAACACTTCAATTAAAACAGTGCATATTTGAAATAAACATATAAATATGAATATATTAAAATGAGAAGTTCTACAGAACAGATTCTACAGAAAATAATTTAAACATTAAAATATTACAGCAAAAACACATTGTAAATAGAAACCTTTGACACTCTTCACAGAGCACTCTTACACAAACACTTATTTAAAAGCAGCTGGCTATCAGCGGGTACCCACAGAACGGCAGATATCGTCACATTAAATGAAATAAATGCCAGAATATTTTCAATGCAGGAAAAACCCTGATATGGTGATATTATTTAAATATGTCATGAACAATTTCAGGCCATTTTTCCAATGATTTTTGTTCTTTGGTTTTATCAGTATCCAGAGCTTACATATAACTCGGGCTTTCTCACATACACGGCAGAGGTAAGCTCCATCAATGGATGTTATTGATTTTTACCCAAGAGCCCTGACAGAGTGTGAGCTTGTCATGTGTACGGCTGAAGAAGCAATCACCAATGAAGAAGCAACGTGTGTTTGTACGTATGATCACAGCTGTTCACAAAGATTAGCAGCGAGCTCTGCTTTGCCTTCTTCCTGTCTCTCCTGGTTGATGATTCATGCTCTGATGGCTCAATCTCACAGACAGAGAAGAAGAAATCTGCTGGCTTTTTTAATCTCAAATGCTTGCATCACAGGTGAAATGACACCACTTCGCCGCCTCAAAGATTAGTCCAAACTCACCGTGGTTTGTAACTGGATGCTGCTCGCCTCTGATGAATTTCTGCAATTGAATTTGAAGTTTTGTTATAAAATATGTTGAAATATAGATTTTTCAAGGTTATCATACTGTACCAACACATTACCTTTACCTTGTTTAATTATTTGCTAGTTTTCCAGTTCAGTGCATGGGCATAAATAGCAAATTATATCATACTGAGAGACTTCAATTTCAAGCTACTTTTTTTTTTTTACACCACAGGGCTCAGCAATAAGGATTTTTCTGCTGACCCAGTGACCCAGTCAGGCTAGAAGTTATACAGTAAATGTAAACGTATAAATGTGTGTATATAATGTGTGTGTATGTATCTATATGTGTATACAGGCTATATATTCAATGTTTCTACACAAAAATGATAGATTTGAAATTGTAACTATCTATTTTGTGTTGTACTTTTAAGATTACGTTTTCTCTAGAAAAAATAAAATAAAAATAAAATCTTATTTTTTCAGAATATTCAATAATCATTCAATAATTCAAATATAAAAAACAAAATAATCATTGCTCATTGTTTTCTATAGTGAATATGCATGTTTTTAGTTATGCTCAGCTCTAAAATATTTAATTAGGTAGATATTGGTATATTATGATAATTTTAAGATAATTTTTACAAATTACTTAATGTTGTTGTTGTTGTTTAAATTGATTATTAAAAAACAACTATGTCTAGAAATTTCATGGAAATTCATTGGTCAAAGATGTGGGAATCCTGAAATTGTGCAGCTATGTAACTCCATAACAGTTTTATTATTATTATTATTATTATTATTATTATTATTATTATTGTGATCATTAGATGTGGTAAAAGCATATCATTGGCCCAGTAGAGCAAGTGAGAATCATTCTCTCGTTCATATCTTTCCTGTATTGAGAAACAAAAATGTATTGAGAAAGAAAGATGGACAGACAGGTTCTGAGGAGGGAGGGTGTGAGGTAAAAGAAAAAAAAGGAAGGCAAGAAAAAAAAATATGGTGGGTGCGTGGGAGACCACATCAACCTCAGTCTGCCGAGAGGTTCCTCTTTAGTGGGTAAACACTGCCTTCCATAGTTGATGGTTGAAAAATGAGGGGTTTTATCATCAAGCACCAGGCAGCACAATACTGTGTCTTTCTGTTCAGATTTCTGCCATTAAATATTGTGTTAATGCGGGATTATGTTGTTGCTCATGACTTTCTTTGCCCACACAAAATCGAAGCCTTTAAATGTAGTCGCTCATAAAGGAAAGAAACCGAGGCAGAATACCTTCTGCCTGGCAAAAAATTCTGTTTTGCCACTTTGTTTTGCTTTTACAAATCTGGCTAGGTGTTTCCAGCTGTACACATCAAAACAAAAGTATGATCCTCCTTAACTCATAATTTAATGTGCACCACAGGTTGCCATTGAGAGGGTAGCATTTGGGAAAAAAATTGATGAGTGACTGTCAAGGAAGAGGCTTTTGTCTGTCTTGGAATAGTGTCAAAAATCACTTATGATGTTTTTGGATGTGGCCCTGTACTCGGGAAATGTTAATGTGTAAACTGACATGGCAATATATGATTATTTGTATTGGTTACTTGCCATTCACAGTGATTTGCAGTACATCAGTTATAGGGACGGTCTGTCTGGTGCTACTTTGGGTAGTATCTCTTGTGTTTTGTTTAAGTGGACAATGATGATGGTGAACTAATCAGTACCCCGAAAATATATTTTTTTTGCTGGAAATTGAACTGGAATTTTTTTATATTTGTAGAAATGTATATTTATTTATTTATTTATTTATTTAGGGATGCTTAATATATCTTTCATATCGGTTATTGGGCAATATTATACTTTTTTTATTTATTTTATTTATTGTGTATACTCATTTCCTCTGTTTTTATCTTTAAAAACACTAATAATTTAACACTATTACATGTAATCTTAAGCAGATCTCAACATGAATATCCATTTTCATAAAGTATATTTATAATGTTGCGATGTGTAAATTAGGGCTGGGTGATATGGAAAAAATATCACAATATCACGATTTTTTTTCAGGCAGGATCATGATCCACAATCTTATTACAATTCTTTTATATTGGTTTTTATGACTATTTTGCAAGTTAATGTGCAGTACGGCCAAACTAATTTCCCTATTTAAAAAATAAAGCCCTACAAGCTAATAAAACGAAGAAAAAGAATGTGATGTGACCAAAATCTTATTTTTACCTTATTTATTTCATAATTTTAACTTTGTTTTTAAACAATTTTTTAATTCACATTAAAAACATAGACAGCAACAGGTAACGTATATTAGGCTGCTGTCACTTTAAGACCTAATGCACTAATACACCATGTAGTTCCTTTCCAAGGTGTTTGCGTTCACTTAAGACTTGTAAACCAACTGTGTTCATGCAATCTTTGTGTGTTTTTGACAGTTTAAGCGCAATAAGACGTGAAAGAGAACTATCTGCACTACATGACAGCTGTTTTCTGCTCACTTCTTTCTGTGCGCGTTTCTTCATAATATCCTATGCTTCCCACTAGATCTCGTAGCGATGTTATTAATTTTGTGGCGAATTTAAACGCTTTCTCACTGGGTCTCCCAGCGGTGTGTAGTAAGCAGTGTCACATGATCGAGATCGGCTCGCGCTGCGCAGTTTATTATTGCTTAGTGCTAATAAACAGTCTGCGCTGCGCAGCTCTAACGATTAGCGTTGTTTCGTTACTTTTGTTTCGTTTGCCGTTTGATGTTTCTCATATGAAACAGAAATGGCAGCTCTTATCAGTTGTGCAAAGTGGTTGTCGCACCAAAATTTAGTTGCAGTGGCAGAAAAAAGGTTGCAAATGCGACCATTTAGTTGCAATCTGGAGCCCTGCAGTAGTTTTCTGATTTATATCAGATTTTGTAAAGAAAAATTGGGCCACACTGCTGCGGTATGTAAGTTATAGCAGATAGTCTCTAGTCTGTACCACATTTCATATACTGTCATGCTGCCCAGCCATACTTTGACATGAAGTGCACTTGCAAGCGCAAAGGACCGAGATGGTTTCTCTTTTGTCTTTTACCACAACAGCCACATCATTCACATTCTCTCTAGCTTCAAATAACAGGACACAGCAGTAAGTAGGAAACTCAGGTTGCTATTGATACTGAGGAAGTTATTTATCAAAGTAGAGATGAAGACATGTTGTCTGCCTCCCAACAGTCCCCCTCGCACTCTGTCTTCTCTGGAATGAGGTGAGTCACATGCTGAAGCTTTAATCATCCTCCTGTAAGGCCACAGCTGTGTGCAGAGGGGTGGTCTGAGCCAAGCGCTCTGATGTCTCCGTCTCGACCGGTCCTCACACCTCACACAACAGGTGTTGTCGTACTTTGACCTGAAGGTGTGACTCAAAAATGGGCCATGTCATCAGCAAGCCAAGCCAAGGCAATGTGCGTGTGACAGGGTGAAAAAAAAGTGCCCTTTTTTACAGTTCCTCTATTCCACAGAATGGCAGTGGAATAGAGAATATGACAAAGCCAGTTTTAGGGTCATACAAAAGCCGTATTATTACCTCGAGCTTTCAGTTTCTGTGTCTCTTTGATAGTTTTTATGAAACGAAATGGTGAAATACTCAGGAGATGAACTGTAGAGCAGCTCTGGAGGTGAAGTTCATGTGGATTGTCCTTGTATAGTGAGACAGCACATGCTGAAAACAGCGTCACACTTTCTCGAGTATGTGTAGTAGACAAAACTGCTCCACTCATTGACAGAGACAAGCAGAACAAGCAGACTTATTTAAATAGCAGTCTTTTTCCAATTTGATATTCACAGACATAATATTGCAATTTATTTAAATGTACAGCACTACTTTTAATTTTTGCCATTCCTTGTTACACAGTAAATTCCATTTTTATGACTGGACTTCGCTGTTCGTTTACATTTTCTGCATTGCAGAAATCATAGGGCCCTACAGTTGTACTGGTTTTGCACTGGGCCTTGAATGAATAAGGAATGTGCTCTTTTCAAAGGTCCAAAAAAGTCTTCTAAGAAATGCCCACTTCATTGCAGTTTTGTTGAGCTTGTGTGAAGGATGTTGTTTTCCTAAAAGCGGTTGTCCTTTTGTCTGAAAGGCTGCAATTATATGAATTGTTCTTGTGTGTTCAACACTATTGTTTTTCTTCCTTGGTTTTACAGAAAGATTTCAGTAAGTTCAGCCCAGTACCACGTTTCCTCCAAGCCTCCAGACATTCTTTATTCCTTCCTTGTGGTTGGAAAGCCTACCATTTTTTATGACTTACAGCCATCACATTTTTGGGACTTAATCCTTTGCTTTATCAACAAATCCTTATTTTTTATTTTTATTTTTATTTTTTATAAAGTTGTATAATGAGGAATCTTTTGAGAAAAAACATGTACTGTGAAAACTTTTTAGAACTATAAACCTCCTTCCCAGCTCAAAAAGAGCTTTTATTGAACCCAACCTGCAAACTGTCTCGTCTTCAACTTTGTGACGTCACATAGATGAATGCATCAACACATTATTGTTGACATTTACACGTTAAAGGGTTAGTTAACCCAAAAATGAAAATTCTGTCATTAATTACTCACCCTCGTGTCGTTCCAAACTCGTAAGACCTTCGTTCAGCTTCAGAACAAAAATTAAGATATTTTTGATGAAATCTGAGAGGTATATGACTCTTTAATAGACAGCAATATAATCAACACTTTCAAGGTCTGGAAAGGTACTAAAGACATCGATAAAACAGTCACCGTGACTGCACTGGTTCAACCTTAATTTTACGACGAGAATACTTTTTGTGCCCAAAAACAAGCGAAAATAACCACTTTATTCAACAATATCCTCTCTTCCCTGTCATTATCCTTATGCAGGTGATGCAGTAAGCACAGTGAAGGCTTCCGTGTTTATGTCTGAACGCCGGCTCAGTATTGGACAAAGCTGATCTCTAGAGCAGCACGACGCACGCGTGTGATGCTGACTCGGGAGTCGGCCAATAATGAGTCGCCGTTCTGACGTAGAACCTGGAATCGCTGAACGTAAACAACGTATGAGAATGACATGGAAGAGAAGAGACTGTTGAATAAAGTCGTTATTTATTCTCGCCTCTTCATAAAATTAAGGTTGAACCAGTGCAGTCACGTCAGCTGTTTTAACGATGTCTTTAGTACCTTTCTGGACCTTGAAAGTGGTGATTATACTGCTGTCTATAGACGAGTCATATACCTCTCGGATTTCATCAAAAATATCTTAATTTGTCTTCCGAAGATGAACTTCGTCTTACGGGTGTGGAACGACATGAGGGTGAGTAATTAATGAAAGAATTTTCATTTTTGAGTGAACTAACCCTTTAATGATGCCAGTTGGTTTATCAGAAACTAGACCCATCCAGTCACAGTGAGGCAATGAGGAGAAAGCACTATGGTCTCTCTTAATTTCAGTCTGGCTAACCATTTATGCACCACATTCCAGCATGGATTGTTATATGAATCTATCATGGTGATGCAGGCTTTCCAAAGAGGATGTTATTGAAGTATAGGGAGTTAAAACTATATTTGAGCTGACAGTAAACTCACAGCCTGTGTCTAAGTAGAGAAAAGCGCTATTGCTCATTTCACATGTGAAGCGAGCCTTTCTTAAAGGCACAGCAGCAAAAAAAAGATTAATTCTAGGGGTCACAGAGAGGGTGAATTTTGTTTCCACACTGTTCTTTTTTTAATGTCAGTCTTTTTATTTTTTATTTAAGCTCTCTTTTTGTATTAAGGTTTGTAGCTCTGTGTGTATTTTAAAGCGGAACCTATTCTGCTATTTTATTCATTATTCATTCAGCCCACTTTTATACATGGTTGTTGCAGTTCTCATTTGAACATTTGTTTTCACCCTGACAGGATGTTTTCTTCTGGTTCCCAGCTTAAGCTAACGCACCTGATTCAGTTTGTCAAGTGCAAACCAATTAGTGTAGTAGTTATAGCTGGGGTGTTTAGGTTTGGATTGAGAGGATTCCCTTAAGGGTGCTTCAGGATACAAGTAGAGAATGACTTGGTGAACTGTAAATGTGACATACAACATTTAATAATTACTATAGGTAGCAGATATTTATGTTAATAATGTACAATACCGCTTAAAAGTATTAAATAAATTAATATTTTACTGACCCCAAACTTTTATTCAAAAACATGCAAAAATCTTACCAACACCAAACTTTTAAATGGTATTTAAATGGAATAAAGGAAGATATTATATTATATTATATTATATTATATTATATTATATGGTGTGTAAAAATGTAATGTTATTTTCTATTACTATCTTTCTTTATAGAAAGACTTATGTTATAAAAGGTCACATTTTGTCTGAGATTTGTTCTCAGAGTTAAAGTTCTCATTGCCATGTTAGTCATATCTGCCCTGCTCACGGTCTTTCTCGTGAAGCTCGTCACCGGTATCTGTCTCATTAACTGGCTACATGGGATCTGTCAACCCGCGCTGCCCCCATCTGTCATACTCTGGGCTATAATTTGGCAGCTGTGTATGACTAAGCCTCAGAGTTCCTCTCAGCCTTGCAGAAGCACCTGTGCTGCAACCTCTGAAATTTATTACAGCAGCATTTCTGAGTGAGAGCAAACAGGAGAGGAAAAGCACTCTCTCAAAGAATGGAAATACCCATGACCTCATCTGCAGTCTGTGCAAGCGTGTGTTGGGGTTAGTGTGCCGCCACACCCGGCTCTTCACACACCCCTTCCAGCCATCGGGAGGTCAGGATTCACCGGCAGGAAGATTATCTCATATTTTCATTAGCGCATACACATAGTCTAGCACTACAAATGTGATTCATAAACTCAAAATGTCAAGTGATTCAGTAGGATTTGTCTATTGTTCCAGTCTGCAACCTTATTTGGGAACAGATTTTTATTTATTTTTTTCATATCGCTGTAATAATAATTCTTACTGCTGCCCTTATGCTACATGCTGTCATTAAACACAGAACGTTTGGTCATTTATTTTGCCCTTTTTGTAATGAGCATAATATTTTGCTTTCACATTCCAAGTGTTTTTTTTCATCTGGTATTTTTTAACTGTACGTTTATACTATGAATCTTTTACGTTTCTACGTTGTAATGAAGCATTGCTCTGCTCCCAGGGTTGTTCTCCTGTGGTGCGTGCGGCAGATTATGTAGGTATGTGTAGTCATTGGGCTTCAGCTCTCTCATTAAGGTTAACCCAGCAGCACCGCTGCTCTGCACCACAACACACGGCAGATGGTTGCCAGGAAACCAAGGAAACTGACATTTCAGAGCTTCTCCTGTCATATGGGAACAATGTTCATCTGTAGTGCATTATAATTTAGGGGATGAGGCTTTATACGCAGTGCCACCTGCTGTATTCATATTTCACCAGTGTAACTATCAGTCGAGGTCTGATTTTGGGTTTAGTAAATGGTAATCTTAGAGCTTAAATGTTAAAACTCACTTTGTAAATGTGTCAAGTGTTTTCCTAGATAGAACCACTCAAAAATGATGTAAGCTTTCAGTCGATTGTACAATTAGAAAACGGATAATGTGAATTTTCATTTCATGGCACCTTGAAAAAAAATAGATATATATTGTCTTCGTCTAACAATAGGCAAAATGAGCATCTACAGTAACAATATCAACCAATCAGGCAATAATGCAGCCATCAATACTACAGCGATTACCTGCAGCAATTTTATCTAGTGTTACCAGGATTGTACTTTCAGGCAAGTGGCAGATAATATGTTCCACTTGAAGTTGTTGAATTGCTTCTGATCATCTCTGCTTACTGCTTCGTTGCATCATACTCAAAATCATCCTGCTGATATCTTGTCAGTCAATTTGGTTTGTGTTTGTAGCCATGCAGTGATTTGCTTCTCCCTGATGGTGGTGGCGGCATTGATTTGTTCATGTGGTGTAATCTGCCCTTTGGCACTGCCAAGTTTATGAACAGTGTTGCAGTTAAAGGCCTGCCACACTGAACTCTGGCTGAAACTGCTGAAATCTGTTCATTAATTGGTGCCTTGTTTTATTTATCTAAAATAAAATAAAATAAAATAAAATAAAAACATAGCCAGAAAGATATATCTGAACTTGTTCATAATGAACATGCATACGTTTTTCCTTATGAAAATTTCAGAACAATTTGCAAATGCAAGTAAAATAACGTCCTTGTTGTCTGACATAAAGCATAGCTGTATAGTGTAGCTCTCACGAGTTTTAAAAACACTGAAGAGTAAGGCACTTGATATTTTTTTTCAAGTATTGCCATTCTGTTTCATTACCGTGATGGCTGGGTGTGCTGTTTGTGGTAATTGGCACCTTAAAGGGCTTCCCCTTTGTCCCCTCCATGGCCCTTCTGGTTACCTCTGTAATTTTTTTAAAACTTTATTTTAATTATCAAGATATCTGTTATGATTGCTGGATTCTTATACTGTCCCCATTTTTCTCTGTTTCAGTTCTACATAAAGGGATGAGAGGAGGAAGGTCGGATCACATAATGGTCGCCACACATGCCTAATTCGGGTTCACTTTAAAGTTCACTTTCATCCCTCTATTATCTGTCCTCCATTCTCTGGCCTCTCCAGCTGAGTGGCTGCCCATGTTCCCTAAGCTTCATTATTTCAGCTACACTGCGGGCATGCTCCAGTGCTGAGCTCCGCCACTTAGCCATACCATGACCAGTCTAAAGCGTTCACAGACCGAACGCTCTGTGGGCGGCTCCGTTCCCGCCACAGATGAGTTTTATACTCGCCGTCTGCGCTTGCCCAATGGTGGTGCTCCGCCTCCTCGCAGCGAGAGCACGCACTTGACTGGCACGCCTGGAGTTCCCAAAATGGGCGTTCGAGCACGGGTCGCCGACTGGCCCCCCAGGAAAGATGGCGGCAGTGGAGGAAGTGGAGGAAGTGGAGGAAGTGGCGGAAGTGGAGGAAGTGGAGGAGGGGGAGGAAATGGAGGTGGGGTGTGGCACATCACGGTGGAGACGGATTCCCCCTCCACCACCACGGGAAGTGCCCAGAGTAACTTGTCAAGCAAGCTCGGCCACCTGATCAGCCCTCAGGACTCATCCATGCTGCGCAACATTCACAACACGCTGAAGAACAAGATGCATAGTAAAGGCAAAGACAATCGCTTCCTCTCACCCGATGGCTATCTCGGGTCACCCCGCAAGGGCATGCGTCGTATTCGGCAACGCAGCAACAGCGACATCACCATTAGTGAACTGGATGGCGATGGCAGTGAGGGCTGGTCTTTCTCAGGATGGACGCCCATGCATCGTGAGTACGGCAGTACCTCGTCTATCGACAAGCACGGTGTGTCTGGCGAAAGCTTCTTCGATATGCTCAAAGGCTACCAGACGGACGCTCCAGACCAACGCAGCCCTGCCCCTGAAAAGTTAAGCGAGTTACTTACAGTAGCCCATAAACAAACTGCCCTTGACTTGCCTGACGGACCTCTTGGTCCTCTTCGTGGCAGTCCCGCCAGTCGTCTGAAAGAAAGAGAAAAACACATGAAGAGGCGTTCAAAGTCGGAGACGGGTGGTGAGTCCATATTCCGCAAGTTGCGTAGCGTCAAAGCCGAAGGAGATTCATCACGTGCAGGTTCTGACGCAGAGGACGGAAAGTCTGATGATATGGGTCCCCCTCCCAAACCATGGGTCTGCCAGAAAGGTTTTGCACACTTTGATATCCAGAGTATTCTGTTTGACCTGAACGAGGCCGTGCAGAGTCGGCAAAGTGCTGTTAAGCGGAAGAACACCACTACTGGTGCCTCTGCTGCAGCTGCGGCCTCTGCCTCCAACACTTCATCCCTCTCATCCACCCAAAGCGGAGCTTACAGCTCGCCTTGCGGCAGCCAGGAAGAGCTCAACATCAAGGATGGGCCTTCTCTTGACTCGGGTGATGACAAGAGCAACGATTTGGTTCTCAGCTGCCCTTGTTTCCGGAACGAAATTGGAGGTGAAGGAGAGAGGAACATCAGCCCTTCAAAGCAAGGTAGTATCGGCAGTGGCGCCTCCAGCTCTTCAAGAGATGAAGAAGGGTCCCCTGAAAGAGCTCCCAACACACATTTCAGCAATGCAGGGGTGGCTGTTCTTGAATCCCCCAAGGATGGCAAAAGTCTCCACCACGATCGTGGAAAGAGCAACATAGTTGAACATGTGGACTTGGGTGCCTATTATTACCGAAAATACTTTTACTTGAGAGGTGAGTGTTTACTTTTTGTAGTAATACTACCCTTGATGTACTGGTAAGATTTCTCAATGGAGATACTCAGGCAAATTGGGGTTGAACTTGTGTATGGAGGACTAGGAGTGCCACTCCACTTAAGATAAAGAAATTAATATAAATATTATTGATATCCCACTGTCAAATTTTCATGTGTTTAACTATCCATTGACATTTTCATGTCAATTGGCAAATGAATAAAGAAAAATTATTTGTAAATGCTTTATAAAAGCCTATTATAAAAGATTTTTTATAAATTAATTAATCATTAATTGAAGCAATTATTAAAATCCTCAGAGCACTGGAACTACTTGGGTGTTGATGAGACACTGGGACCTGTAGCTGTCAGCATTCGTCGGGAAAAACTGGAGGATCACAAAGAGCACGGCCAGCAATACAACTACAGAATCATCTTCAGAACCAGCGAGGTGAGCACTCATTCACACCACCAAATACAATTGGTACATATAGTTGTAGTGTCTGAATCAAACATGCATCCTTGTGCCTGCACAGAGAGAGTTAATTCTAAGCAGTTAGCAGTGAGTGAGATCCAGGTCTGACGCCCACTGCTATCTTATATAACATGCTTAGAGGCGAGTTCTCTCTGCTATTGCTCGGCATAGATCACTCTGTGCCCTGACTGGCTTGTCACCATACTGCTTCTCAATCACACACCGCTTTTGACAGCAGCTTGGATGAAGGTTAGACAATCTCTCTAATTATAACAAAAAAAAAAGGCTCTTACATGTGACCTCTGCCTTTGGCATCATTTATAGAAACCGCTTATGATTCACATGCATTCTGATGGGCCTTAATAGCTTTGTGACTAAGGTGACGCATAGCCCAACATGGCAATCTTTCCACTGCTATTTTGAGACTGGCAGGTGGGCAGACGTGGGTTAGCTTAGTATAAAACTTTTGTACCACTCATTATGGCACCTTTTCAGGTGTTTGAGATCTCTGAATCATAATGAGCAGTTACTAAAAGACAATAGTATGTTAGGTTCTGTAATACCAAGTACTAATTTTCTCAGAACATCTCTTATACCAATATTTAACACCCACCCATTGAATCTCACCTGTAATTTACAAATGTATACAGACGCTGTATATGTATTTCCACACATATCTGAATCAATAATACAAAGACATTTCTCTGTCATATTTTTAACCTTTCCACCTGTAGTTAACGACCTTACGGGGCTCCATTTTGGAGGATGCTGTACCCTCCACCTCTAAGCATGGCTTGGCTCGAGGCCTGCCTTTAAAGGAGGTGCTGGATTACCTCGTACCTGAGCTCAATGCTCACTGCCTCCGACTTGCTCTCAACACACCGAAGGTCACAGAGCAGCTGATGAAACTGGATGAGCAGGGGGTATTATGATCTTACATTCTGTTACAATTGTCATTCAACAGTCAATCATTTATTTATTTTTATTATGATTTTGGTAATACCTACAAAGTGAAGAATCTTATCCTTGCAGTTATCCTAAGAAGTGCACCTAAAACTCCACCGCACCTAAAAATAATAAAAATAATAAAGTATATTATAAATATATAAACATTTTCTCTTTATGGCTTTAAATACCTAATAAAGTATACAGTGTTTAATAATAGAAGTGTACAGAGGGTAATAACAAAAGTTTATCAAGAAATCTTTAAAAAAAAAAAAGTAATTATATAAGCTGATTAATTAAACACCATTAATCTCATAGATTTTTCACTATATTGATTTCTTGCTACCATATTTGTTGTTTTTTCATAATAAAATACAAAATATAATGTTTATGCATATTTAATATGTATGTACACATTTGTATTTATAAATAATATATTTTTATTATTTATGACTGATTTGCATCCTTTTTTGGCGTAAAACAAAAATTCAAAATTAAAAGGTTCCTTTGTGAATAAACTATTAAATTGAAATAAAATCAAAAGTTTGTATATGCAATAAAAACAAAATCAAATGTATTGTTTACCAATTTTGTCTAAAATTTCAATTCGAACTGTTAGGCTTTACAGAGTTAAATGCTTTGTCGAGCTATTTATAAGTGCATTTTTTTTTTTTTTTTACAATTTTTTTTTTTTATATAATTAATTGTACTTAATTAGCACATTAAATTGGCAGCCCAAATAATTACTCCCTTTACTCTTGTTTTTCATGGGTTGACAGTCTTTCTTTGCTATCTCTTGTGCAGCTCAGCTTCCAGTTGAAAGTAGGAATCATGTACTGTCAGGCCGGCCAGAGCAGCGAGGAGGAGATGTACAATAATGAGGCAGCAGGTCCCGCCCTAGAAGAGTTCCTGCAGTTGCTGGGGGAAAGGGTGCGCCTTAAGGGTTTTTCCAAGTACCGTGCCCAACTGGACACTAAAAGTGAGTCTTATCATCTTGAAGGTTTGTTTAATCGCCACTGAAGCCTGAAAGCGATATTGTGTGATTAAAACTACAAGTAGCTAAAGGGCCAAAATGCCTAATGAATCTCTGGTCTCCTGTCATGTCACTCTAGTAGTTTATAGGGCTAGTTAATTAATTAAACCAGGATCACACTCAAATGAGCCTGCAGCTCGTTCTAAATATAGTATGTTCCTCCAC
Source organism: Ctenopharyngodon idella (assembly GCF_019924925.1). NCBI lineage: Eukaryota > Metazoa > Chordata > Actinopteri > Cypriniformes > Xenocyprididae > Ctenopharyngodon > Ctenopharyngodon idella. Next base: position 19,304,031 of record NC_067239.1, on the reverse strand, counting down.
TGTCAGCAGTTTATTGACAAACGGAGGTCGTGTTTAAATGGGAATGGATCTAAACTCTAACAATCACCTCCTGTTCTATGCTGTAGTTTGTCTTGATTTGAACCCCAGAGCCCATGTTTGAGACCCAGTCATGCGTGCCGTGCCTGGCACGCATGCTCCACCTCTCCCCTGTGACCATGAGGAATATTGTCTCTGATCACATGCATGCTTTTAATTCCATTTATCAGACTTGACATTTTACCCCTTACATTCCCTCCCTCCTCCCTGTAATGTAGTTGAGAAGGGGCAGTGGAGGTGTCAGAAAGCTTTGATCTCAGCTTGACGGATTAGAATGTGGTTTCACAGTCAGGTGGAGTACAGAGATCAGGAAGGAGGGACTGAGGAGAAGACGAGTTTGTACCCTGGTGTCTCTGTGGCTGTGGTGCAGAGCGACAACTGCAGTATCCTGTTTGGGAACAATAGAAAAAAAGGGGTCCTATTAAAGAGCATCAGCCATATGTTGCCCTAACAAGTCAAGTAGCATTAAATAAATGAGAGTGTATGATCAAAGGCTCTAGATTGAATGTTCCCTTCGGACAAAAGGAAATCCTTCTTTATTTAACAAAAGAAAGGCAGGTGGTCATATAAAAGCTGTATATGAAAGGCTGATGTGAGTTTTTTTTTTTTTTTTTTTTTCTTCAGCGGACTCTACTGGAACACATTCTTTGTACACAAATTTTAAAGACTATGAGATCATGTTCCACGTGTCTACAATGCTGCCCTACACGCCCAATAACAAACAGCAGGTAAGCTGCACAAAAAAAACACTGTTAATATAATTGAACTTTTTCCTTTTATTTTAAATCACATCACATACACCAACGTTTAAAAGTTTGGGGTCAGTAAGTTCATGTGACACTGAAGACTGGAGTAATTGCTGCTGAAAATTCAGCTTTATAATAATAAAGCTGAATAAATTAAATTTTAAAATATATTCAAATAGATATCAGTTAATTTTAGTTGTAATTATTTTTCACAATATTAGTGTTTTTACTGTCAACATATTTTTGATAAATGTAGCCTTGGTGAGCATAAGAGACACAAATCTTACCTTCCCCAAACTTTTGAATGATAGTGTATACTGACCTATGTTGTTTGCACTTCATAGCTGCTAAGGAAAAGACACATCGGAAATGACATTGTCACAATCGTGTTTCAAGAGCCCGGAGCAAAGCCCTTTAGTCCCAAGAACATCCGCTCACACTTTCAGCATGTCTTTGTGGTTGTACGCGCACTCAACCCGTGCTCTGAAAATACCTGCTACAGGTAAGTCAATTGGACCTTTTTTAACTGCAAAAAAAATCACACAGATTAAATTCCAGCAGCTGTAGGCGAACGTGCCAAAATGGGGCATTACTTTTTTTGCAATTTGTAACCATGGATTTTTGGACAGATGCATTTGCATCACAACACTGGGATTTTCAGTCTGTGGCAGCAACAGTGCTCAGCACTGTATGAAACAGTGTAACCATTGTAGACCAGTGTAGTAAGGAATCAGTCAAAAAGAATTGTTCAAATCATTCTACAGAATCATTAACTGAATCCATCAATTAGTTACTGAATTTACTGAATTAACATCTGACTCTCACTGAACTGTAACTTCGGTTGACTCAATTGAGTTGTACAGTAGATGCTATTGTTAATGTCTTGGGACATTTTCACTCTCAAGAGGGACACAAAAAATCAGTGTAGTGCAGGATAAGTAATCAATATTTTGTCCCTTTTTTCTGGAATAGAGAGACTGTACAATTTAAATGCATATATCTACTGAATTTTGTTAACTTTTAGTTGTCAAAGTTAATAGAGATGGGCTTTCATGGTTTGTTGTTCACTTGAAGCCTAGGTGAAGTTGAAAGTTTTTCTTGTAATAAAAACAAGAATTTTTAATTAATTAATTTATTTTTTATTTTTAAATAAAACCATCAGCCAACGAATTTAAAATCAGCTTTTCCCTGTTTTGTTGTATTGCCAGAATCTATTCAAGTCAACATCTAATTGTAGCGGTGTTGTTTTTGGTTTTATTTTGGAGAAATGGATTTTCTTCCTGCTCGCGGTGGGTTATGTTCTCGCTTGATGTCCTCTGGCCAGCTTATTATTCTTGTCGTACAGCACATTACCCAGGAGAGCGCTGCTCTTAACCACTTCAAATGAGCTAGGCCCGCTTAATTTCCTTCACGCCTACTGGGGGCTGTTTATCAGTAGGATTTGTTGATCGTTGCATTGCTTGCAGTCCAACCTCGAAAGTGCTACTGTGAGTCAAACAAAAGACAAAATGTGTGCTTATCTGAACCGAACGGGCAACAAATATGATGCTGATCATTGATATCTTCATTGTGACTTACTCCCTTAATCTTTCGCTCGCATACTCGCATTCTCCCTCTCTTGCTTGCTCGGTTTCTGTTTTGCCTCATGAAACTAATAGAGGTTATAATTGCTGATGGGCCTCATTGTGTGTCGTCTTAATTATACCCAGTAGGGAGCCTCATCGCTGTTCAGCTCTGAAAGTACAGAAGTTACAAAAGCTCGTCCTGACTGAGCCTCTCTGGAACAATAAGCTAAACGGAGCACATAACAAACGAGAGGGCTGCATGCACACCCTTGCCAACTGTCCTCTCCTGAGTGGGGCTTGACGAGGGCCTGCCGCTTAAACCCGACAACCCTGCTCCTCCTTCCCTGACAGACTCTTTCCCTCCCTTTCTCCTGTAGCCCCTTCAGCCGCAAACTGAATTCTTCTTGTGAGCATGAACTTTTCCTCAGCTGTGGCCACTCTTGCTATATTAACCTGCTTGGACTGTTTAGACAGGAATTGGCATGGAAGTCAGGAAGTGGATCAGGTGGGTTCAGCAGGTCTCGTGTTTTCATTTGTGATCGTGTAGCGTGGCTGTTTATTTGTGTAAAGGTAAAACAGGTATGAAGGGTGATTAAAGGTGTTTATAAAGAGAGTTAATGATTTATATGCCCTCCTGTTGTTTTATTGGCTGCTGTTGGGTGTACAGAAGTGGTTAACACTGTTCACTTTGATTTTGGCAGACAACCTCTCAGCCACCAGTGAAATGTTAAGGTAGATGGTAATATTGTACAAAGCAAAAGCTGTTAAACTTTTTTGCAGGCAGTCTGTACAGAAGTGTTTCCTGCATCCCTATTGCATTGACGCAGGGTCTACAGTGACACAGCAAAATTCATTGTTGTGACTTTGCAGTTTAAATCATGTATAATGGAATTTGCATTTTCCCTTAAAATATTGTATATTGCAAGTAATGTATTATAGTTTCCACAAAAATTATTCTTGAGCACCAAATCAGAATATTAGACTGATTTCTGAAGGATCATGTGACACTCAAGACTGGAGTAATGGTAAACCTTTAAATGGTAGTGTAGCTACAGAAGGTATTTTACTTAAAGAAATTATCAAATATGTCACAATGAAATTTTTTTTATTTTTTTTTATAAGTATCCTGTACGAAGAAACCTTGAATGTCATACTGTAAATTAGTGTGTCAGAAAGCGTTCATCCTTTCAATAAGTTTACAGTGTGTGAGAACTCTGCTCTGTGTATGTGATACTTGTACACCTGTGTGTTTCTGAGTGGGTCAGGGTGTTATTTGCTTGTGTGGAGGTTCTTTGGTTCCTTGCTGTGGGCAGTGGATGCTCCACCAACCCACACACTGTGTATTTATACTTCAGATATGTAATCCAGTTTGCCTCTCCACCTAAACCAAGGGGGTCGGCTGCAACAATGAAGTCAGCCCGCTTGCTGTTAGTCACTGAATAACTGCTCGATGCCCAGAAGTGGATTATGTTTGGGTGGAATGTGCACTGCGTTATTCTGGCTTTTGAAAAATGATGATGACTGTTATTGTCCAAACTCTCATACAGAGTTTGGTTTTTGTATGCCATTGGTGAAGCGCAATTGTGGGTGTTTGGACTGCTTAATGCTTAAACAGAAAACAATATAACGAAGAGAGATTTAAAATAATAGAGCAATGGCAAATGTACATTTTTTTTTTTACATTTTTTTTTTTTTTTTAATTTTTACTACTGTGGTGCAGAGCTTTTTGGATATGGTTATAACATAGTTTTTGGACCTGCACCATGGTAATACTATCCTGTTCTTTTGAAGTATGTTGGAGTATCATGTTTAAAAACAGATGAGATGCGAAAATGTTTCTAACGATACCATGTTTGACGGTGGGCTTTGTCAATTGTGGGAAACACGCATCCCATTAACACTTGCAGCAGTTTAGCGCTTCCATTCCCTTACAACTCTTAACAACTCTACTCATCGCTTGGCAATAACGTATGTAAAAACACCAAGTTATTTATTGTCTGTTAAAGGAGAGAGATTTTAAAATAAGCAGTTAGAGAAATGTACCATGTTTTTGTGGGATGTTCCATAGCAATACCATCCTATTCTTTTGAAATACCTGGGAGTGTCAAGTAAATACCATTATATATGAATATGATGATCATTAATTACCATGATGTGCATAAAATATCTGTGTAATAGATTTTTTTTAATTGGGTTTTTATTGAGAACAAGGGTGATAACTCATGGCTCACTTCTTGTGGGCATCAAACCAGCAACCATCTGATTTCCAGCCTCAGTCTTAATCAAGTCTGTGTTGTTTGTCCCTGCAGGCAAAGAAAGAAAAACAATATGACTGAATTAGATATCAACAAGTTATTCATCTCAGTCCATACTTCAGCGAGCTGCTGGTACTGCGGGAGAGAAGTTTATGTTGTGATGAATTTGCAAGCTCATTTTTCTACCACACACATACATGTTTCCCCTTTAGTGTTTTTACAGATCAGGCCCACGCACAGACATCAGAATTTTATTTGGCCCCTCTCTTTCTCTCACCAACGATTCCAACTTCTGGCCGCCACTTTTCTTTGTTTTCCTCCTCCAGTATCAGTGTAAAAAACGGGCTAGTTGTCTCTCTTTAGTCCAGCCTCATTACTGCTATGGCTGGCTAGTTGCGTGTGAGTTCCAAGCATACCAGACAGAGCAGGAAGCTTTAGATGTCCATTCCAGAAGCTTAACGAAAGGAAAAAAGTGGGGGATAGATGAAGCAGCAAGGTAGAGAAGAAAAGTTTGAAGATTTTCAGAATTGAATTGAATTCATAAAGTTCTTCTGTAGCATATGAAGGGTCTGTCCAAGTTTACTAGCACTGTGTGGAGTTGTCAACAGTGTAATAATTATCCCTGTCTTTTTTATCATTCCTTTTATTCCCATTTGGCAAAGTATTTGATGTCCCCACTACCACACTTCACACTTTGACTCTTAGTTTCATCATTTCCATAGCAGCCACATTGTCTTTGGAATGAATATCGTTCATGCATAAACATGAGGGCCTTTAGGGAAGTTTGAGAATGGTTTAGCAATTATCTTGTGCATGTGAAGAGCTATTTGTCTCATTGTTTGAAATCTTCTCTCTTGTTTCCCTTCATTATCTACACCCCCTCATTCACAGTGTGGCAGTGGCTCGCTCACGAGATGTACCTGCCTTTGGTCCACCTATTCCTGAGGATGCTACATTCCCGAAATCCACAGTCTTTCGAGATTTCCTTCTGGCTAAGGTCATCAATGCTGAAAATGCAGCCCACAAGTCAGACAAGTTTCGCGCCATGGCCACTCGGACACGACAGGAGTACTTGAGGGACCTGGCCGAGCGGCACGTTACGAGCACGCCTATTGATCCCTCGGGCAAATTTCCTTTCATTTCTCTGGCCCACAAACGTAAGGAGAAGACCCGGCCGTACCTTGGTGCGGAGCTTCGGAGCCCAGGGGCCATCACCTGGCCTGTTTATGCCGAGGACCATGGAGCCGGAGGAGAACTGGAGGCCCTGCTGGCAATTTCAAATGACTTTCTAGTGCTGGTGGACCCAGAAGCCAAGGCTGTTGTCTTCAACTGCGCTGTCCGAGATGTCATTGGTTGGACGCTGGGAAGCCCTGCTTCCATGAAGATCTACTATGAACGTGGAGAGAACATCTCCCTGCGCTCCATCAATAACAACACAGAAGACTTCCGTGAGGTTGTCAAACGTTTAGAGGTAAGTGTGGAGTTGCAGGTATCATGACGGATGGAATTTTATTTATTTTAATTTTTTAATGATGTTCTTGATTTTATTTTTTTACAGAAATTAAGGAAATTTAAGTGTTTGTCATTCAGTCAGACACAGCATATGGTCCTGAGAGCTTGTCTCTTGGTTCTTAATCATTTTAATTTTGCATCCAAGTGGGATTATGGCTATCAAGCTTTCGGACAAGCTCAAAGTAATTTTGAGGGCTGTGTTGTGTATATTTCATCCTGTGAATTAATGGGGTGTATAAGAGAGCCTTTGCATAACTGTGCAGTGGCTTGAATGTACTTCTGATTTGGCCCCCTGCCCATTATGTCACTCTTCAAGTGCAAGAGCTGTTGCCATGGTAACAAGTACTCTGTGAACTGAACGCTCATGATCTCCATCACAGTCATGAAACATATTAACAGAGCTTTCTTTATACTTTGAGAAAAAAAGCCCTGATCCTGATTTGCAGATTGGGTACATAGCTTGTGATAGACATTTCCAATCCATTTTTATAAGGTCTTGCATCCTTAATAGAGGTCATGTTTCTAAACTACATAAAACTACTTGAGAATCAAGGGAAATTGTGTCAGACAAGTCATATCAGTCTTTCCCCCTTCCTCTCAGCACCTAACTAAAGGCTGTGAAACATCTGAGATGACCTTGCGGAGGAATGGGCTGGGCCAACTTGGCTTTCACGTTAACTATGAGGGCATCGTGGCAGAGGTGGAGCCGTACGGCTATGCCTGGCAAGCGGGGCTGAGGCAAGGCAGTCGATTGGTCGAAATTTGCAAGGTGGCTGTGGCAACACTTTCACACGAGCAGATGATAGACCTGCTCCGCACCTCAGTCACTGTGAAAGTTGTCATCATACCACCCCATGAGGATGCCACACCTCGCAGGTAGGTCTTTGAGTATCAATTAATGGTTTGATTCATTATTTCTTGACTGAATCCTGGTGAATAAGTAGCAATTATTTTTGTCAGGTAGAAAAGTAAACCAGTCATTCCAAGTTTTGCAATAAGACAAAAATACAAAACATTGAACCTTTGTGCCCACACATGCAAACCAAAATAGATGAGATCCGCCTTCCTAGTCTAGGCTTTCCTGCAGGCGCTGTGCCAACTTGAAGGTTATAATGATCAGGGTCTAAACTACAAATCATCAGACCAACCAGATTTTTTATTTGCATTCACTGGTCTTTTTTTTTTTAATTTTTTTTTTTTATAGTTTGGTGTTGCATTATTATCTGTAAAAAAACTACCATTTCCATTTTTGACAGGTTATATTTTTATCTAAACTAAAAACTGACACTCTATGTCTCTTCTGGGTTTTAAACCAACAAGAGGAAAAAAATGAGGAATTGAGCCACTAGAGGGGTATGAGCCTGCATAGGTGCTTGACCCCTGATTTATTGTTACATGTTTGTGGCCTGTGTATATTTATTCCAAGTTGGTTTCAGATACAGGATTCAGTACTCAGTGGTTGAGTGCCATTGAGAATGCCTTTTAATCATTCCTTATTTTGAATTGAGGTAACAAACAGGATTCAGAATTTCAGTTTCAATGTAAGGAATGCTCATGTCATTTTTATGTTTTGTTTATAAAGCATTGAAGTGTATAGGCCTTATAGAAAGAATGTTACTTATTTTAGTTAGTTGGTTGGTAAGTTAGTAACTTTTGTGCATCAGGGTGGAGTAACATTTCCACAAACTATATTGCATATTGCTATCTCCTGCCAATATAGTAAAGAGATGTACACTACATTAAAAAGTTTGGGGTCAGTAAGATTTTTTTTAAAGAAATTAATACTTTTTTTTTTTTTTTTTTTTGGAAGCATGCATTAAAAGTGATCAAAAGTGACAGTAAAGTTCACCCAAAAATAAAAATTCTGTTTCTGTTATTCCCCCTCAAGTTGTTCCAAACCTGTATACATTTCTTTGTTCTGCTGTACACAAAAGAAGGTATTTAGAAGAATGTTAGTAACCAAGCAGATCTCACTCCCCATTGACTACCATAGTATTTTTTTTTCCCTACCATGGTAGTCAGTGGGGGGTGAGATCTGCTTGGTTAGGGTTAGTTCAATTTATACAGGTTTGAAACAACTTGAGGGGGATTAAATGATGACAGAATTTAAATTTTTGGTTTTAATTTAACTATCCCTTTAAAATAGAACAGTTATTTTAAATCACACTAAAATTTCATAGTTTTTACTATATTTTTGACAAAATAAATGCAGCCTTGGTGACAGTCTTTCAACATTTAAAAAAAAAAATGAATGGAACCAAACTTTTAAACGGTAGTGTAAATGGCTAATTTAAACTAATTTCAATACCACTAACAACCAAATTCATCTTTTTATAGGGGCTGTTCAGAACTGCACCGTATGCCAGTCGTTGAATACAAGGGCAGCAATGAGAGTGGCTCATTTGAGTACAAGTTTCCTTTCCGGAGCAATAACAACAAATGGCAGCGCACCTCTTCCAGCCCACAGCAGTCCCTCACCGCCTCACCTCAGAGTCACAGCGCTACCCCAAACCGTGCCGTCAGCCTGGGGGCCAGCATGGGCAAGACCCTCTCTGCGGAGCGGCCTGAAAGAGCTGCTGCCATCCCTCGCAGTGTGTCCAGTGATGGTCGACCCCTGGACTCTAAAAGGTCTGTATGATGGCCGCCTTTATGGAGTGAAGCTTTTGTTAAGTTGCTCTTCCCCTTCATTTTTTTTTTTTTTTTTTTGCCCGTTCTTCTTGTCTCTCGTTTATCTGTATTTGTGTGTGTCGCTCTTTCTGTACCTCTCTCAGGATGTCTCCAGGTTCTGAGAACTATGCCCTGACCTCCTCTCTCATGTTGGGTCGTTCGCCGCACAACCGCAGTTCCCCCAGTAACCTCTCTTGTTCCAGTGACACGGGTTCAGGCAGCTCTGCTCACTGGAGGCAGAAGTCCATGCCTGAGGGGTGAGGCACTACAAAAACACTTCCTCTTACTGTCTATCTCCTCTTCGTCCTTGGTTTCTTTTGAACCCTTAAGTGTCACTTAATCATCCAGTCATCTCACCACTTTATCTGTTCAAGCTTTCACACAGCTTTTAATGACAAGATGGCATTGATCGCAAAACGATGATTGTTTATGTTTACATTATAGATTTGCACACAACAGGCACTCTCCTCTCCCAGCGGAGCGGCAAATGGCGGCAGAGGGAGGAAGCAGTGGCAAATCAACCCCCAGCTGGCCCAGAGTGGAGGACAGCTCTGACAGACCCCCATCAGGTCAGACCACACTCCATCAGTGATGAATTATTAAAGGGAAGGGTGTTAAATTATGGTGTCTGAAAGTGAGGGTAGGAGGAAGCACTGCGGGAATGAATGAATGAGCTCAACAAAACTATTAACTGAATGAAAGATTGAAAAGGCGAATGAATGAAGACAAAACACCACAATTTTAGCCAATTTCAAGCATTTCTTAAATCATTTTGACCAACTCAAGTCAAAAATATCGCTTGGGGCATGGGTATCAATGCAGATTTCCAGATTTGATTCAATTCTAGTTCACAAGCTTTTGATTTGAGTTGTTTCAACGCTGATTCATTTAACCATATTTCAGTTTCCATTTTGCTTACATATAAAATAAATGGTCTATTATTATTATTATACAGGGAACATTCTGACTTTGTACCTTTAGAAAAATTAACAACAGGGCAGTTCAATTGCTCCTTTTTTAACAGATATAATCGTATATAACTTATACGATTAACATCTTAAAATTATTTATTTCACAACATTTCTACATTTTGTATTAGGTTTCTATTTTATCTTCAACTATATTTTAATTACTGAAAACAATTTTGAATGGTTTTAATATTAGTTAGCAATAGGGGTGTAATGATACATCGTTATATTGAGATATTGCGATATAAAAATATATTGCGATATGTATCGTTGATGTAAACTATATGATTTGCGATATAGAGTTAGTTTTATTCAAGGCTCAGCTTACTGTATTTATAAGGTATAATTCACCCAAAAATGTAAAATGTTCACATTCAAATGCTTGCATGACACGAGGAAAATGCAGAATTTAAATTTTTGGATGAACTAACCATTAACCATTTGGGAATAATCATTTTGAGTAAATGCAGAATTTAAATTTTTGGATGAACTAACCATTAACCGTTTGGGAATAATCATTTTGACACGCTTTCTTGCGATTAGAACTGTGATTGATTGCATTGATCATCTGAAGCGCAAACATCATTTAAATCACCATATCACATTTAGTTTAAGTATAATTAATTTATAGTGTTTATATATTTATGTATAGGTTTAAGTATAATGCATTAATAGCGGGAGAGGCGGCACATAGCGAGCACTGGGAGAGTCTGTACGTGCGCAGGTTGTCTGTGTAAGAGATCCAAAAAATACCTGCATTGAAAGCGCGAGTACTGCGTGAGGGTAAAAAAGGAAAGTTTATGGAGTTTCAGTGACATTACTACATTAAACTAGTATATATAATGTATAATAATGCAATGGGGGAATATTTGTGGGTCCTGATAATAATAAAATAATAATAATATTATTTTATTAATAATAAAGTAATAATAATAATTTAAAAAAAACACTCCTTTTTTTTACTTAAAATATCACGGTAGTATCATTTTGTGTATTCAGTATCTCGATTTGTATCGGAATGTGACACGAGTGTATCGGTAACACTCCTAACTAACAAAAACAGCACTGATGTTACAGACATGGAACCACAAATCATGTGGATTGTTGGGGACAGGTGCACTATTATTTTACAAAAAGCTCGGACTTAGGATTTTACCAGGACAATAATAAAGTGGGTGAAAACATCCCATAGGCTTGCATTGGAGGAAGGATCTGAGGATCAGAATATCAAAGACACTTGAGGGTGGGCTCTTTTGACTTAGGCCAGTAAGTAACCACTCAGAACACCTTAGCAACTGCATAGTAATGTCCCAGCAACCACCCACGACACCTTAGCATAGTGGCGACCACATGACCACTCACATTCATTTGAAGATATGTAAAAACCTAGTCTTTCTTCTCAAGTGCTTTCATTAGAAAACACTGAAAGTGACTTTTTTTTTTTTTTTTTACCCAAGAGCTCAAGGAAACACCATACAGACGTGCTAGCATAAGAACCAATGCAATGAAACTCTTTCTCAGGGTGCTTGTTGCCATGCTGTAGGCTGTGTGGTTTTGGTATCCCATGTTTCCACCTGGCATTGACGGCTACTTTTTTCTTTTTGTTGGGCCACACTTGTTTTTGACAGCAGCTCGGCTCAGTTCGGTTTTCTCACCCTTCTAACACAGCAGATCATCTGATCCTTCCCTCCCCCTGAATACCTCTCTGTTGTATAACCGTGGTCAACTTTAGAGCGCTCGATAGATCAAGCATAGCCTTTGAAAGTAAGCTGTGTCCAGTGAATAGCAGCAAACATAAACGGTGTCTCTGAACAGCAGGCTGTGTATGGGTTCAAGCAAAGACAGAAATACCTCTTTCCTGCTGGTACGGTTGTGTAAGCAGCGCTTTATGTGCCTCTAGCCCCCCCCCCAACTCTCACTCTTCAAGGTCCAAGTGTGCTGTGACTCACACTACCACCCCCTTTCTGCGTATTTTTTTTGTTTCTCTTCCTCTCTCCATTCCTTTGCTTCTCCACATGTCTCCTGTTTTTGACAGGAATATTCACATTTTTTTTTTTTTTTAATATAAGACTGCAGGTCCTGCAGGCTGTCTTATGCTGTCTCCACTGTGTCTGTCTGTCTCTCGCTTTGTCTCCGTTTATGTCCCTCTTTTGTATATTTCTCTGTAACCATCTCACTGCTTTCAGCTTCTCTGACTGTTGTGGTCAAGCGGCCCACCTCCACACTCTATTGACCCCTCTTAGCTCCGCTATGTGGCCTCTCGGAGACTCGGATGGTAATAGCAGGGTCCGGCCCACACAAAACACATCAAAACACATCTGAGCAATTTGGCCCAGTAAACCTTATGACCAGTGCTGTAAATGTTACCACAGCCTAGAATTATATGCCGCTTATGATTGCAGTCAACTTTTTGGAGCATGAGAGGTCAGTCACCAAATGCTGACCTATGTCGGTTTTGTCTTTTGGGATGGCTTTAAGCGGTCACCTCGCTGACTTGTTATATTTGTAAAGATTTAAATTTTAGACCCAAAGAACCTTAACTTAAAGGGTTAGTTCACCCAAAAATTAAAATTTTGTCGTCATTTACTCACTCATGTCATTCCAAGCCTGTAAGACTTTCGTTCATCTTCAAAACACACACTTTTTAATGAAATCTGTGCGATTTCTGTCCCTCCATTGACAGCTATGCAACTGACACTTTGACGCTTCAAAAAGTTCATAAAGAGATCGTAAAACTAATCCATATGAATTGAGTGGTTTAGTCCAAATTTTCTGAAGACACACGATCATTTTATACACTGACAGATTTATGCACGTATAAACATTCATTAGCGCACACATCAGGTATGGTATACAGAAGCTCAAGCATGTTCACTTGACGTGAGAACCAGTGAGGTTCATTCTTGTGTGTTACGCAGCATGCTTGAGCTTCCGCAGGAGGTTTGTTCTTGCGCCTCAAGTAGGTTCGGTTGAGCTGCTGTTTGTTTGCTGATCAATGTTTATATGTGAGTAAAAGCCTAAATTCAATCTGTTCATCATATAAAGTAATTGTCTCTTCAGAAAATTTGGACTTGACCGCTCAATTCATATGGATTCATTTTACAATCTCTTTATGAACTTTTGAGTTTTTGCAATTTTTGACACATTTCTGACTTTTTATTATGCTCATTCACATCCAAACCTTTACTTTTTCCCAGTAACTTCTAGATACTTTTCCTAAAGTGATGCTCCATTTCTCTAAAGCAGTCATGTTAGCACAAAATTGTATATTCAGGAAATAATTTGAGTAAAGAGTGTTTTATTTCATCTTAAAAGATTGTGGTTTGTACAAACTGAGTTTGAGTTCTGAGATACTGCAAGGTATTATTATTCTGAAAAACAAACAAAACTCTGCTTTGAATAGCTAAAGGGAGGTAAGAGGCAGGAAGTAGGTTGTCGAAGGGAAGGAAAGCCTTTTCAAAAAGCTCGAAAGGAATTGCCCCCCTCTGACAAAGCAATGTTGCAGTGGCTCATGCATGTACAGAGAAATGGCCTTATTTTCCTAACAAAGACAAATGTTTGTAATGCTTTTTTCAAATTTATGCCCATGAATACTCGATTATGTCTTAACGCTGTGTAATCAGTCTGTGTGAACTGCGACACACAAAGTCTCTGATGCTTTATGATCTTTATGAAAATGCCTCTGCATTTTCTGACATTCTGCTTCCTGTCCGTCCATCCCCCTCCCCCTTCTGAAGTCTGTGTACTTAAATTGCTTGTACCATCTATTTTTGTTATGCTGGCCATTATGTAACAGCCAACAATTACACAATAGTTTCTTTTACACACATTGTCCTTTAATGAAATCAGCACAGACTGCATAGGCTGTATTGGTCATATTAGATTTCTTTGAGACCTAATTGTCTATTTTTTTATTTTTTTTCCCAAGGAGAATAATCTATAGTGTGTGTGTTTACGTGTGTGTGTGTGTGTGTGTGTGTGTGTGCGTGCGTGCGTGTACGTGTGTGTGTGTGTGCATGTGTTTACACGCATGTGAACTTTGGGCTTTGTTTATGACATTTCTCATCTAAATGAGTCTCAAGTGTGTCTGTTTCCTCCCTGCTGTTGTGCCCTCATTTTCGGTATTCACCAGAGTTTTTTTCTGTCAAGTACTGTCTAAATGTCCTGTTTTCTAATGCAATCTCTTATCTTCTGTAGATGCTCCAGTCACTAAGTCTAGCTCGTCCTACTCAGGCGGCCCACGCATCCAGAGACAGGAACAGGTCATTCACCTTTCACCCAAGAAGGGCAGCCAGGTGGGTTCTCATGCTGCAAATAACTGCTATTAAAAATGGTACCCCATGGTACCTCTTCATTAAAGGAGCTTTAAGTAGCGAGCATTACCATAAAACACCACAAACAGTAGTTTGTTAACACTTAGTTAATATGTTAGTCAGAAGGATGGTCAAAAGCACCATTTTTATGATTGAGGGTGGACTATTTTGACTTGAGCCAGAAATCAGCCCCGAGCACCCAAGTAATAGCTGAGAAATGCAATGAAATCCACTCAGAACACTTTAGTAGCTGGGTCAGTAACATACACTACTGTTCAAAAATTCGGGGTCAGTAAGATTTATTTATTTATTTGGAAAGAAAGTAATATTTTTATTCTGCATCAAATTGATCAAAAGTGACAGCAGACATTTATAATGTTACAAAAGATTTGTATTAGTGCTGTATTTTTTGATCAAATAAATGCAGCCTTGTTGAACATAAGAGACTTCTTGCAAAAACATTAAAACAAAACTTACTGACTCCAAACCTTTATAACAGTAGTGTATGAAAAAAATTACTCTTTGTATTCATGTGGGTTTCATATGGTTTTGAAAACACTATTTTTTAAGAAAGGTTTCAGTGTAATTACTCTGAAAATGTATTGTTGTGTAAGCATCAAGTGAAACATAACATATTTTCCTTACACGTTAAATACATAAATTCATATTAAGAATCATTATTTCATAAATATCCTAAAGCTTTTGGGAGCGCACAACATTTTACAACCTGAACAAACCTTTTCTTGTCATTAAAAAGCACACAGTCATGAGAAGAGTCTACAGTGGTCCTCTCCGATATCATTTTCTGTTTTATTTTATTTTGTTGGTCGACTTTGATTTAGCACAATTATTAATGAGCTTTTTTTTTTTTTTTTAAGAAGTACTATGCCTTAGCATTATAGCAGAAAATCTAGTTTTCTAATCTAGCTTAACTCTTTCTGAATATATGACATTTTCAATGAACCTTTCCTTTCTTTTACAGTCTGAAGGACCGTACTCCCACTCCAGCAGTAATACGCTTTCCAGTACTACGTCTAGTGGGGGTCACAGCGATGACAAGTGGTATGATCTGGGTAGTGGAGGGATGGCAGAGCAGCCTGAAGCTGAGCCGAACGGTCTGGGTGGCGGTGGCTACCTGCAGGGTGCTTCAGCTGACAGTGGCATCGATGCTACGTCATACGGCCCCACCCATGGGAGTTCCAGCTCTCTGCTGGCTGTGGGATCTGCTGGGGCCAGAGAAAGAGCTCCTTCACCCTGGCACAGCCCCACAGAAGGGGGCCGGAGGGTGCTTGAGAGGTCCCCTCCCGTTGCAGAGTCCCCAGTGTCCCCTGCTGATGTTCCGCCTACTACCCGAAGCCCACCGACCCATCTACTGGTCCGGGATGGCAGTTCTTACAGTCTGAGTGACATGGCCTCCCATTCTAGGTATGCTTTGATTCACTTTATAAACTTTTACAGACTTGTAGATTTTTTTTATGGACTAGCAAACAACAACCTAGCAAATGCTCAAAACTCCCTAAGCAATGCCCTTGCAACCTTCCAGAACACCTTAGCAACACCCTGGCAACCACACACAACATTGTTATGGTGGGCTTTTTTTATTTGGGCCTGTAAGCAGCCACCTAGTAACACCCAGAACACCTTTGATGTACCCTAAGAACTGCATAGCAACACCATGGCAACCACACACAACATTTTAGCATCGTATCAGTGGGCTCTATAGACCTTATGTAGCCCCGCCCCTTTTCAGCGCTGCACTCGTTGTCTTTTGTCTTCCGGTTTGTATTTCCAAAGCGATCTTACGTATTTATGAATGAACTGCTCGTTTTACAATGCTCATGATAACTTTCATTAACTCTACAACAAGTAAATCCACTTCACCAGCTAAATATTCTTTGACAGTGATGCCATAGAAATATACAGAGCTACCGCAAAAACGGAAGTTCAAAGACAATATTATAAAGATGGCGGCACGCTTGTTTCTCTGGCGCATAAGGTCTATTGATTTGAGAAAAGTAACCAACCACCTAGCAATACCCAGAACACCTTTGATGTACCCTAACAACTGCATAGCCCTGGGAACCACACACAGCATTTTTAGCATTGCGATGGTGGGCTTTTTTTAAATTTTTTTATTTGGGCCTGTAAGCAACCACCTAGTAACACCTAGAACACCTTAGATGTACCCTAACAACTGCATAGCAACATCCTGGCAACCACACACAACATTTTAACATCGTTTCAGTGGGCTCTATTGATTTGAGAAAGTAACCAACCACCTAGCAATACCCAGAACACATTTGAAGTGCCCTGGCAACCACCCAGAACACCCTAACAACTGTATAGCAACACCATGGCAACCATACAACACACATCTTTGCATGGTGGCAGTGGGCTTATTTAATTTGAGCAAATAACCAAACATCAATACCCAGAACACCTTAGTTTTCCCTAAGAATGCATTATATTTTCTCTATAAAGCATCCAGAACACCCTAGCAACTATGTAGCAACACAATGGCAACCACATACATCTTAGCATTGTGGTGATGAGTTTTGTCTGAGCAAGAAATGTTTATCTATCCAGAAATGTGCTCCAGAGTTTGGATGTTAGTTTTACATGTTACAATTCTTTGATATACTGTATCATTTTTTTTTTTGTAGTAGTAGTAATATTATGGCAAATATGATGCTATATAGTATGTGTACTATTTTTCTAGGATATATATTTTCTGAGACAGTCTAGACATGTTTTCCCTTATCTGGCCCTCCCTCAGCACACGCCACTCTGTCAGCCCTGCAGTCCTGAGCTCTAGCCACAGCTCCCCACGTGAAGAGTCTTCCTCGGCCACCTCCCCCTCCTCCTCCTCCTCCCAGAGCTCGGTGTCACCTGGCCCCAAGAGTTTCTATCCTCGCCAAGGGGCCACTAGCAAGTACCTTATCGGCTGGAGGAAACCGGGCAGCACCATCAACTCTGTGGACTTTGGGGACACACGCAAGTAAGTAAAGGAGCTTGGCCGTGAGGATGATGGATGGTTAAAAGATGTGTGACTGGATTTTAAAGATGTGAAGGATTGATGTTTGGGTTTTGTTTTGCTCTGCCTCTTGGATTTTTGTTTTTTTACTAATACATGACTGCCACCTTCTGGAGAGGAAGAGTAATAACAGTGAAAGAGAATATGTGCATATTGATCCTGTAAATATGTAAATGTTTGTTTTTAACATTGTTTATATGTCTAAGTGGTGTTTTTAATATGATTTCAGACAAACCGTGTGCAAATTCATAAGTCAGCACTATTGCTGAGTATTTTCTCCTTAAAAGTCTAGTGAACCAATCGGTTTGAAAATGCAGGCATTTCTGACATCACAAACTACCTTGTAACCAATCATGTCAAAGTGTGGGCGGGCTTTAGCATATCATACTATGCTGCAAAGCAGAGGAGTCTCAAGAGAAGACGTTCTGGTATATTTTTCTGTTGATATGAAAAATCGTGGACATTTAGCAATACAGCGGGTGAATTATGATGTATATTATGATGTTAATATGAACTAATTGCCTTTTTCCACTGATGTTCTATGATGTTTAAACCGTTGCTGATTTTTAAAAGGCAGACTAAGATGGCGAACAGGAACATGGTTTGTGTAACATTAGCAACCCATTATTAGCTGTTTGATAACATAGCAAGCAAAAGGCTAGTCATATTAATTACCGTTATGTGTCTGACTTTGTATAGAGCGATACCTTTGTGCAGCGTTTACTACAGTAACTTGAGTAAAAGTTGACAGAGTGGGTCTCTGAGCTAGTGTGAGTGGAGGCGGGGCTAATTTGCATATTCATGAATCCTTGTAAGTGAAACAAGGGTGTAGAGTTACATTCAAGCTATTTTAAGGCATGAAGAATTTTTTTTTCACAGGAAAAAAACATTTAAATATGGTATTTTGGTGATCAAAGATGAGTTTTAAGGGATAAAATTATTGACTACACGTGGGCTTTAAAATTGTCAGAGTAAAGGAATTGATATTTTAATTCAAAATCTTGCATTATGCTTTTCCCCCCAGAAGACCACAGGGTGAGGGGACAGACGCTGGGTCTTCTCAATCAAGGCCCTCTCTTAGGGATCTGCACTCTCCTCAAGCCATGTGCAAGTCCACAGTGGAAGAAGATCTGAAGAAACTCATCACACCAGAAAGTCCCCCATCCATTCAGCACAAGGAGAAGGTACGTCATCAACTGAAAAGCACTATGATACTGAGCCAGTGTGCTGCCATTTTGGTGAGTGAAGCGCAGTATTGCTTATTTATGGTAAATATAATTTTTTTAAATACTTTTTTTTTTTTTTTTTTTTTACAATGAAAGTCTTGTTGTAATATTTTTTAATAATAACATTATTTTTATAGTCATATTGATATATTTTTGCACAGCAAACCTAGAGCTCTTTTAAAAAAATTGCATTTTAAATCTCAATTTTTATTAGAAAAATGAAATGTGGATTACAGTAATACAGGGTCAGTTACTGCAATCATATCCCTTCCCTCCTCTTCTCTGCAGTCCTCCTCCTCAGGTCTAGCAAGCTCAGGGCGGCGTTCTCTACACCGCACCCTGTCAGATGAGAGTATATACCGGGGTCAGCGGCTGCCTTCTCTGGGAGATTCAGTTCTGGAGCAGGCTCTGGCCAGTGACGTGCTCTTCAGCTGCTCTACCCTTCCACGATCGCCGACCACCCGTGGCGCCCCACTGCGCAGACCTTCCTACAAAATGGGCATCAAGATGCATGGTGAGAAAACCTTTCATGATTGGATCATAGTGCCGTTACAGGGTAGCACAATCTATTGATATTATGTCCTGAAAATGCAAAATATCATAAAACAAATCTAATAAGCCTGGAGTCATCAACAGGGGGTCTGCGACAGTACTGCAGGGGCTCCACCAATTATTGTTTGATCTCAAACAAATTTCTGTGAAAAATTGAGACACTGCATTTAACAAAAATGCAAAATGTTTATAACTTCAAAGCTAAAATTCAGCTGAATGTTTCATTGAAATCCCCATTATGTTGTGTAAGATGCACACTCCACAATCTCTAACTGGGCAAAAGCACACAATCACACACATGCGCACACACACGCCACCTCACGTTTTCTCATTGGCTATGTGTTAGGTGACCTCTCAGCGTCTGACACCTCTCTAGCAGACCTGCACGAGCGGCACAGGCTGCCTCCTCCTGAACTGGGTCTCATGCCTCTCCCGGACACGGACACAGACAGCGGCCTGGACTGGACCCACCTTGTGGATGTTGCCAATGCTTTCGAGGGTGAGAGAAGACCACAGCGCAGTGAGCCCATTTCTCTTCTCTTTATCTCTCCTCCTCAGCTATGTCACAGCTTTGCACAATCCACCTGTCCATCTTCTGTAGGAGGGAGAGGTTTCTATTTTATTAAAATTCACAAATAGTTTCTTCAATAATGGGCACTTTTATATGTCAAGGGTTGTTTGTTAAAGCTACACTATGTAGCTTTTTTTTTTTTTTTTTTTTTTAAATTTTTTATAAAACATAAAATGTTATCAGTAAGGGGATATTGCTTACATCATTCACCCGTGCACGTCAGTGAAAAGTATCAAGTATCATCGATAAAGAAAAACTGACCATTGATCACTCAAAACTGCAAACCTCCACAAGACACATGCAGTTGTTTTGTAGTTTAGTTTTAGTAATTTTAGTACTTCAAATTACTTATTTGAGTTGGTTGCCTAGTTAGTTTTGTTTTATTTCAGCTTTATTTCAATTACTGAAAACAAGTTGTAATAATTTTAATCTTGGCTAACAATAACACTGATTGTATGCAATTATGATTCATATAATTAGCTTTAGAAAGTGTAGACCATTTTATCCCAAAATTATTTCCATCAGTCATTTCCACCATAGAATGTTATCAAACAGCAAACACAACACAGATGTGGAGAGAATGGTGCTTGTGGTGGGAATGTTCATGAAAAAATTACAAAAAATTCTGCTTTGACTGTAAAATTAAATAACTTAATGAGAGTGAAATGTGTTTTAAGGGAGTTTAATTTCTAAAGGGTCACAACACAAGGCGAAAAGTGCCCATAGTTAAAGGAACACCCATTACTGGGATTTATGATGATAAGGGTTTATCCATTTTGCGTGATGATATAACATGCTGAATTTGCTGGAACATAAGGATTTGGAATAATGAGTGAAATGCTGTTACATTAATGGGAATGTCCCCTGAGGGCTTGCACTGATGGACAGATGTGAAATTATGTCTTGGAATGTGTGGCTGTGTTAAGCTCGAGGTGCTGCTTTATCATATGCCTAATACTGCCTTCACAGTTAAATTAATGCTCTGCTTGTCATCACACCATCATCTCTCTCTCTCTTTCTCTCAACTCCATCACACTCCCATTCCCTTCTCAGTGCAAAGAGGGTTTATGTTTAGTTCTCAAGACGTCAGTCAGAGAGGAGAGACTTCACTCAGTCCTCAGCATCTAGAGCTGCAGCCAGTGCCCCACACCAGACTCTCCCCCAGGTACATCCACTACCCTCTCACATCTCAGCTTTTTCTGAATAGTCCAACAAATAATATGTAATTCTTATTGTATATGTATTGTGTATGTGGTTTCTTAGTTATGCTGTAGTTTCTTGCATATGGCATCCATTTTGTCCTAACTCTGTTTCTTCTGTTAGTGAGGGGCCTTCAAGCTACAGTGGGAAGGTTTCTCAGCTGGAAGCTTTGGTGAAGATGTTGCAGGAGGACTTGAAGAAAGTGAGTAGAACTTATACAATATTCAGTTGTTGTCCGAGGGTGTCAGTTAAAGTGTGGGCCGTCGGGAATTGTTTCCACTTTTCCCTCATTAATGATGGCCCTGCTTGTGCTGGTAATGCACCATCAATGTGTGAAACATTAATTTTCATTAATTCAACAGATTGGCAACCACGTGTAAATGTCAGTAAAGTGCAAAAGTGCCCGTCCACTTTTTCTTGGGCCTTGGTTTTGAAAGTGTTTTTCGGATAGGGATTTTAAAGTATTTAGGAGTTATAAGCCATGAACCAATACAACCAGCTACGATGTGGATCACAACAAAAAACTATTTGAAAATGTGACTAGAAGACAAAAGGAAAAGAATAATGCCATGAATGGAGAAATATAAAAATAAATATTGATTTGAAGATTATCGCTTCTAGCAATTCTCTGATTGGTGAAGTTTTTCCAGAAATTCCAGCATTGAGCATGATTATTTAAAAAATAAGATGAAATAATGCTGGCTGATAGCTTCAACAAAAACATGTGACAGTTATTAAAGGGTTAGTTCACCCAAAAATGAAAATTCTGTCATTAATTACTCACCCTCATGTCGTTCCAAACCCGTAAGACCTTCAGTCATCTTCGAAACACAAATTAATATATTTCTGATGAAATCCGAAAGCTCTCTGACCCCTCCATAGACAGCAATTTAATTACCACTTTCAAGGCCCAGAAAGGTAGTAAAGACATTGTTAAAACAGGTTAAGGTTCAACCTTAATTTTATGACGCGTCGGCCAATACTGAGCCGGCGTTCTGACATAGAACACAGAAGCGCTGCACTGTGTATACAACGTAAACAGTGTACGGGAATGACAAGGAAGAGAAGAAATTAAATAAAGTTATTATTTTTGTTTGTTTTTTGTGCACAAAAGGTATTCTCGTCACTAAATAAAATTAAGGCTGAACCACTGTAATCACATGGACTATTTTAACGAAGTCTTTACTACCTTTCTGGGCCTTGAAAGTGACAATAAAATTGCTGTCTATGGAGAAGTCAGAGAGCTCTCGGATTTCATCAGAAATATCTTCATTTGTGTTCCGAAGGTGAACAAAGCTCTACGGGTTTGGAATGACATGAGGGTGAGTAATTTTTGGGTGAACTAACCCTTTAACAACCTTGTATCTCACAGTAAGTCTGTCTTTAAATGTTTATAATTCCCCTATGGAGAAAATGAGGGGGATTTTTACTTCTGGAAGTTATATGAAACTTTAATAGTCATCAAATCTTGAACAACTGTAATTGACAAGCGACAAGGGTCGCTTTGGAACATCAGAATTAGTAACTGTCGTTTTGCCTTTATTTTTCCTAGATAAAAAGTGCTTGATAATTTGCCTGGAATAATTGAATGTATTTTGCTTTTTGTGTTGCATTTACAACCCTAGTAACTGTTGTAAACAGGAGCTCTGTCAATATTTAAAGCTAGTGTATTCACTTTCACATTTATCATTCTCTCACTATCTTTTTCTTTTTCTTCCAGGAAAGGGAAGAGAAATTGAAACTTCAGGCACAAATTAAGAGGCTTTGGGAGGACAATCAGAGGCTGCAGGAAGAGTCCCAAAGCTCTGCTGCCAAGCTCAAGAAGTTCACAGAGTGGGTCTTTAACACCATCGATCTGAACTGAGCCATCTGCAGAAGACAGTCAAGATCAATAGACTTCTCGAGGACCAGACAGACATGGGAGAGACTTTTACTCCCATGTGTGACCGGATTGAGAATTGTCCATTCACAATTCAACACAATTTGTTATTCACATTAGCATTCCTCTACAAACTCTCAACACATCTGTGGCGACGTGGCTGACATGGCTCAAAGTCAGGGAAGGGCAAAAAAACAAATCTTCAGCCCTTTTCTGTGATGACTTCTCCACTCTAGATCCCTCGGGACATCATTAGAAGTGCCCACAGGAGTAACTAGTAACTAGCTGTGATGCCAGTCTCTGCCTTCCAGGCTGTTCCATTCTTGTCCCTCCTGTGCCCTACTTAACAACTGACAAACTGACATTCGGTTCCAGTCATTTGGACAGTGCTACTGCCCTGCCCCACGAAGACCCCCCTGCCTCAGAGCCCGAGTAGAAGACTCCTCTGCTACACAACCACATTTCAGCACCATGTCGTGAAATTTTGCGGCGTCATTGTGGTTTTGGAGTTTGTGCTTTTCCCCTCAAACTGTAAAAAGTCTGTCTGCATGTTCCAATCTACAAACTCCATGTGCCGCCCTGCTCTTCGGATACCTTTTGCGTTTCAAAACAAGGAACGTACCTTTTTTTCTGAAGGTGGCATGAAGTGATTTGCTCATAATGAAGTCAAAATTTGTGTTGTGTTATGATGTTTCATCTCAACATCAATCAAAGCAATAGCAGGGAGTCTGAATCCTTGTCCTAAAGACTGGACTTGCGCAAAAAAACATAACGACTTTGGCAATATTCTGCCTTGATTCCTCTCGAGTACATCTCAAGTCTGTGGTACGAACACTGATGATCCTACAAGTCTGGAATTTAAGGACATGTCTTATTTTGGGAACAGTTCAGTAATTTATTTCATTTATGTTAAGAGTAAACAATTTCGATTCTCTATGCGTGCAGTACAACGGACATCTGTGAATAGCGTTCCATTTCGGAAGAGGATGTCACTTCTTTTGGACTCTGTTTTTATTTTTGGTATTATTTTTATTTCTAGTAGAGTTCTGCCTGAGCTGCACAGTATCTTTTGTTG
This sequence comes from Ctenopharyngodon idella, assembly GCF_019924925.1. NCBI lineage: Eukaryota > Metazoa > Chordata > Actinopteri > Cypriniformes > Xenocyprididae > Ctenopharyngodon > Ctenopharyngodon idella. The sequence continues at coordinate 19,280,411 of NC_067239.1, read as the reverse complement.
TGCAAGTTGTGGTGCCCTAGTCTGCTATTGTGTTGCTTTAGTGCCATCTAGTGGTAATAAGTGATCGTCTCACTTGACTTCAGCTCTAATCTATTCCAGTTTGTTTCCACGTTGCCTATACACACTCATAGTGATGGAAACCTTCCATTCAAACAAGAGATAACGCTGTAAAAAGCAGACACGGGTATTGGATTCAATATCAGGGATGGGAGGAGGTGCCTTTCTGAGAAAAGGGGAAAAAAGGAAGGAGAAAAAAAACTAGGAGCCTTTTCAGAATCATATCTGAACTCATAACAGGAGACAAAAGTTCTCATAAAAAAGATGCAATGGGCTGCTTGCAGGAACTAGCCTCAGAAAGAATGCACTCAGACAGAGTCAGATCTTGGATGCTTTGGCCGTCATTGCGCAAAGAGCGTGGAACCAGAGGGGGATGGCTTAGTTAAGAGCCAGTTTCGCAGTCTGGGATCAATAATATTGAACAACTGCCCTGTAATCTCACACCCGGTTATAGCACTTTGCTCTTGTTGTCAGTTTCTCAGTCCCTCATCCAAACATAGCGGCATTCCCAGAGCAGAAAGGTCAGGAATCAAAGACCAAACATCCTGTCCTACTTATATCACTGACCCAAGTAATGTATATTGTATAGATCTCCTTCATTATACTGTTTATACTCTTCAGGAAGCACTAGCTGGTTTCTCAGTATAATGAAGGCGGAGTCGCTTTCTGGATACTTTACGTATTATGAAGAAGATGTGCACAATGGATCCGGAGGTAACTTCGATTTGAGTGAGCAGCCATAATCGATTCTGTTCTAGGAATCACTCGAAGTGTCTCAGAAAGTGCCTCCTGATGCCCGCAGAGAACGAAACACTAAGAATGCCAAACTTTTGCCTCGGTCAAAACTCCCTGTTAACAGGGACGACTTGCACAATGTGGAGAACGACATGAGATTTTTCGTTTCATTTCTAGGCTGAGTCAGGAGTTTGAAACGAGAGCATCAAACTCCCTGACTGCAGAAAACACGACTGCTATTTATTCTCGCATCACTCCACTCTGGTTTGGTATTCATTCTCCCAACATTCTCAATCTTTTATCATTTTAAATGCATAAATGTTTTTGTTCAAGGTAAATATTGATGACTGTGGGAATGTGAATTTTTTTTTATTCATTCTCTATCTCCTATCTCTTCTAATTTTGTTCTTAGCTTTCTGATTTAAGTTTCTTTGCACTGTTTTTTTTTTTTTCCTTCGTTTTTTCCATTTTGTATAAATCTATCGCTATTCGTTTATGGACATGCATAAACATATGGCTCTTGATGTTGCTTCTTGTTCTTGCGTATTGCAGTCACTTTTGAGAGAGATGAGGCTGGGATAGTTTTCCCTCCCTTGATCTCTTTTATATTGTGCCATTAGACGTTATTCCATATATTCTCCCATCTAAACTTTAAAGAATTGTGTTTTTAATGATGTGCACATTTTAAAAAGGAGCATTAAGATTACAAACAAAAAGTACTGTTTACATATACTGTTCATCTTCTTTGTAAAGTGTAGAGGTTTAAAAAGAGACTTTCCAGTGATTACAGTATTAAGGTTTCATAAATAAATAATAATAAAAAAAACTTGATTTGAGGTGCTGTAATTATTCATGAACTGGTCAAAACAAATGGCTCTTGCTTGCCGCCTGCTCTATGAGGTGTAATCTGCCATTGCTTTCTGAGCCAATAAATTAATCTAAATGCAATAGTTGAATGTCATCCCACGTCTCCTCGTGTTTATTATTGCTGCGATCTGTGCCCTTGTTTTATGTTTTTGTCTCTCTCCATCAGTGTTGTGCTTTTGTGGGAGAGGCTGATTTTTGCCACGGTAGCGGCGAGGATAATTGCACCTTGCAGTAAGTAATCAGCAAAGCCTGTTGAAGAGCAGGGCTGGATTGCCAAGGGCTCCTCACGTCCTCCTGCTGATCTGCCTCTGATTGTGACGTTAACCCTCTTGTGACCGTGGCTGCGCGTAGCTGAATCCGATTGTGGAAGTCGCTTCTACTGGTATCGCCGAATTTGCAGAATTAAGTCACTTTTAAATGCTGCAAGAGAATCTTCTTTTTGTGGAAATGCTAATGTTGACCCGAAATGGAAAAGAATGTAAAGGGCATCTCTTACCTGCAGCCGTCGATTCAGATACAACAGTATCTGCCCAAGTTAGTGAAGTCAAATAACCTTGCTGGATTTTCATGTATGTGCGGTAGGAGACATTTCGGATATATCAGCGAGTAAATGTCAATGGAGTTATTGTCTCCCTTAAACTATTGGAAATGGACATGTAGAAGACTTGAGTGCACAGACCCAGACTGAAGTGGAATGTCCTCTGCTCTGGAACTTTGGTTGAACAATGCAATAGGGAATTTTTAGTGCACTTGAAAATAAACATGTTGTAGAGCAAGTAGTGGGAGCAAAGGGCTTAGAGCTCTTCCCAAGAGTGCTGGCTGTTGTAAATGCTGTCAAAATCCTGTGCAGATGTTAACAAGACTGAGCTCTCCGGTATTTGCACTAATAAAAGAGAACCAGGATAGAAATTGGATAAAGAACCAATGCCATAAAAACCAAACCATTTTTGGTAACACTTTATAAGTATACAGTAATAAAGTACTTATTACTAAATCATTTGCAAACTATTAGTTTATAGTTAATTCATAGTTAATATATTGTAGTCTCTCTACATTGTTAATATATTAATAGGCTATATACAATACAAATAGTGAGTTCTTTATTCATTGTCACTGTAATTAACCAAATTATTGTTGTTTAATTAGCTCATATTTAAATAATTAAATGTTTTATTATGCTTTAACAAATTAATTGTAAATAGTTCTCACTTTAGATTAGGTCATGGAAAATGGGAAAATGTCATTGAGTGCTTTGAACCAACCTTTATTAGACATTAATTGCATTAGTATTAAGTGTTCCTTTTTAAAAAAAATATGTATTATAGTTTTCTGTGATGGGTAGGTATAGCGGTAGAGTTAGTGTAAGGGGATAGATTGTACAGTTTGTACAGTATAAAACTATTACGCCTATGGAGAGTTCCCGTAAACAACACATGCCAACACGTGTGTGTGAATGCAATTAATATCTAATAAAGGCTGATTTAAAGCACTTAATTAATTACATTTTCCCATTTTCTGTGACCTAGAACTATTTACTCCTAATAACCAATTAACAATTTATTTACTACAGCTAATTAAACAATAACTGTGTTAATTACTGAAAATGAATGAAGAACTTACTATTTGTATATAACCTATTAATATACTAACAATTTATAAAATGGTTAGTTCCTGTCTTCGATTCTGATTGGTCAATAGCTGTGTTTTATTCACGATAAAACACGGCTATGACCGCTTCACCCAACAGTTCTGTGTATCACTACACAACACCCTTAGCAACCACTCTTAGCAATGTAAACTGTTTCTTCTCAATTGATATTGTTCATTGAAGCTTACTGTTTATGTATTGTGAGAAAGATCGAGTAAGCAAGTTTATTACCTGCATTCAGATTTAGCATTTTCCTTCAGGTCAGTCCTATGTTCATTATAAAAAAATCTGGTTAAATGTCCAATGTATTATCTTGTCCTTTTAACAGTTGAGAGGTTTTCCCGTGACTGACAGCGCTAGTCAAAGCATTTGTCAGTTGTGTCTTGTTCCATGTTCACAACAATTCAGTCTTTTCAATATGAAAAAAAAAAGTGAGTGACTTGCTCATAAAGTCAGTCTTTGCCGCCATCTAATGGCGTAATATTGTAATTTCTGTTGCTGTTCACAGTCAGGGACTATTTTTTTCCGGCGGAAGGAAGGCTTTTAGTGATTTTACTTCATGAAAGTTGCATTGACACATATTTTTTGCCTTTAATATTTGTACTGTGTGGTAACCATTTTATAAAAGCAATAAGGTACTCCAGGCTAGTGCTGTTTCGTGAATAAGTCATGGCTGAAGGGGTTACAGGAACTCCGCTTCGCGTTGTGCTTAACAATGCCCTTCAGCTGTGACTTATTCACGATACAGCACAGCCTCTCATACCTTATTGCTTATATAGTAGAGACTATAATATATTAACTATGAATTAACTATAAACTAATAGTTTAGTGATTTGTAAGTACTTTATTATTGTATACTTATTATAAAGTGTTACCCTATCTTTTTCCTCCTTTCATAACTAACTCTTACCCTACTTTTGCAGTACCAAGCGCATTTGTTAATTTTTATTTTTAGGTTGGTTTTTTTTTGTTTTTTTGAATGTTACATTTAGTCAGTATTTTGACACATATTTTTTAATTTTAGTCAATTTTACAAATGTAGTTGTATCAACTTTTAACAAAAACATGTGAAAATTGTCCCTGTCGTGTAAACCTGAGCTGAAATAACATTGAGTACATTAAATGTTGTGAAACCTTTGATTTAGTTATTTACTGTCTATTTTTTGCACATTCAAAATTGTATGTAACTTTAAGTTTACTTGTGTATTTGCATAATTTTTTTAAGATAAAATTTGGAATATTACGTTGTGTATATATCTCATTAATCTCATGAATAGGATACATTTCAACTCAAGCAGGTCAATCAGTGAAAATTTTGAGTTGATATTTGAAACAATCATATTCTTTCTAGATTTTTTTTTTTACTGTATTGTTACATTTCAGTCTAATACTACAGTCCTCTTTACTTTAGTCACAGTCAGACTTTAACACTTGACTTCTATTCTTAGCTACCTGCTCTAATAATTAGCATTTACGCAACATGTGCCCTTTCCTGCAGGTCTCTGGTAAGAAAGAACATAAATGCACTGCAAATGTAACACTCTTGTGACATGTTACTTAATGCACACTGGAACATTACTTTCAAGACAGAAATGTCTAGTTCAGTGCAAGCAAGGAGAAAACACTTATATTTGCAACAGATATTCATCCTGCAGCTCAGCGGAAGATCATTTCCTGTCCGCATGAAATGGAAAAACAGCTAATTTAGTAAGATGATTGTGTGTACAATGCAATTAGGCTACTGGAGATAGGGAAACACCTCTGCATTTCTTGCATCTCTCACTAGTCTAAATAATTAATCTAGCCTGGAGTGGGTAGGTTCCTGATACTGTCAATTTATGCTGATGTCGCTATGCGCCAATGTCCATTATGACTGTATATTTGTGTACACATGCCTCTTTAAGTGAGTGGTTGGCTGAATACATTTGTGATTCAGACATGATGAACAATTACTCCTCCCTAATGGCTTCTGACGGTATTGATTTTGGAAAAGCGAGCATTTGAGCATGTGCTAATGCATGTTTGGAGTATCTGTATTTTGAATCACAGTATGGGATAAGTTTCTTGTTTTGAAGCTTGAAAACGACCATTTTTTTTTTTTTTTAGCCTCCAAGTATATACTTGTGTGTAAATACTGTTGTGCACAGCCATGACACTTATACGACCTGACTAAAACAATGCAGGACAGAGAGCCCCAAAAATAGTGTAGGAGCTGTGCTAACACCTAGGGCTCAGGAAGCGGCTGGTTAGAGTATGTGATAAAGGACACTTCCTGGCACTGATAAATAGCCCTTTCCTGGCTGTTCTCTGCAAAGTAGAGTACTTGCTATTTGGTCAAGGGTTGATAACAATGGCCCTAGCTAGAAATGTGCAGACTGGAAATGCAGCGTTCTTGAGCAACAGTGTCTGTGATATAATTAGAACGAGTTGTAGCTTTACAGTTACATAATCATCTTTTTGTTAGTAATATTTTTTTGAGCAATCTGGTTTTAAAAAATTTCATAGCACTAAAATGGCCCTGGTTAAAGTGAATAACGACTTACATTTGGCTTGTGATGCTAGATCTTCCACTATTCTTTTTCTCTTAGCCGCTTTCCACACCGTAGATCATACTCTCTTAATGAATCGCCTTGAAACAGTTTTTGTTATTTCCGGCACTGTCTTAAACTGGTTTAGATACAGACAGTTTGTTGCTTTGGGAGAATACAGGTCTGATATTGGTTCAGTTTCTACTGGCATCCCTCAGGGCTCAATTTTAGGACCCTTACTTTTTAGTCTTTATTTATTCCCGCTTGGTCAACTCTTATAAATTTTGGGTATCACTTTTATGCCGATGACACACAAATCTATATTCACTGTAAACATGGTCAGAGGATAAAAAATCATGGATGCCTAATAATTTTCTGTGCTTAAATGGTGATAATACTGAGGTAAGACTTATTGGTTCTCCTCATCAGCTCAGTAGGGCTGAACAAAGTCCTCTTATCATTGATGGTTCTGTACTTGAGTTTCGGAGCAAATTAAGGAATGATCTTTGATTGCTCATTGACATTTGACCCTCATGTACAAAGCATTGTTAAGACTTATTTTTTTTATCTTAGAGATATTGCAAAATCCCTTTCAGCTGCAGAAAAGTTAATTAACATATTTGTTTTCTCTCATATTGACTATTGTAATGCAATTCTTTTTGGGGTTTCTAAGCATACTTTAAGTTACAGTACGTTCAAAATTCTGCAGCAAGAATTTTAACTAGGACCAAAACTAGAGATCATATTACTCCTGTATTGAAGTAACTAAATTGGCTACCAGTTAAGTATAGAGATTTCTTATGCTCACATACAAAGCTCTCCAAGGTCTGGCTCCAGAGTATTTATCTCAACACACCTTATAACACCTTATATTCCAAATTGAAGTCTTCACTCTTCTCAGCAGGGTTTGTTGGTTGTCCATCAAACACGGTTACGTTCCATGGGTGACAGAGCTTGACGACTGGGTCAGAGCATCTCTAAAACTGCAGCTCTTGTGGGGTGTTCCCGGTCTGCAGTGGTCAGTATCTATCAAAAGTGGTCCAAGGAAGGAACAGTGGTGAACTGGCGACAGGGTCATGGGTGGCCAAGGCTCATTGATGCACATGGGGAGCGAAGGCTGGCCTGTGTGGTCAACAGACGAGCTACTGTAGGTCACACTGCTAAAGAAGTTAATCCTGGTTTTGATAGAAAGGTGTCAGAATACATAGTGCATCGCAGTTTGTTGCCTATGGGGCTGTATAGTTGCAGACCAGTCAGGGTGCCCATGCTTGCCCCTGTCCACCGCCGAAAGCGCCAACAGTGGGCACGTGAGTATCAGAACTGGACCACGGAGCAATGGTAAAAGGTGGCCTGGTCTGATGAATCATGTTTTCTTTTACATCACATGTGTGTCACTTACCTGGGGAACACATGGCACCAGGATGCGCTATGGGAAGAAGTCAAGCCAGTGGAGGCAGTGTGATGTTTTGGGCAATGTTCTGCTGGGAAACCTTGGGTCCTGCCATCCATGTGGATGTTACTTTGACACGTACCACCTACCTAAGCATTGCTGCAGACCATGTACACCCTTTCATGGAAACAGTATTGCCTGGTGGCTGTGGCCTCTTTCAGCAGGATAATGCGCCCTGCCACAAAGCAAAAATGGCTCAGGAATGGTTTGAGGAGCACAACAATGAGTATGAGGTGTTGACTTGGCCTCCAAATTCCCCAGATCTCAATCCAATCGAGCATCTGTGGGATGTGGTGAACAAACAAGTCCGATCAATGGAGGCCCCACCTCACAACTTACAGGACTAAAAGGATCTGCTGCTAACATCTTGATGCCAGATACCACAGCACACCTTCAGGGGTCTAGTGGAGTTAATGCCTCGACGGGTCAGGGCTGTTTTGGCAGCAAAAGGGGGGCCAACACAATATTAGGAAGGTGGCCATAATGTTATGCCTGATCGGTGTATAGTATGCAGTGCTCCCCAAGTTTTCTCAGAGACACAGTAACTCCAATTATACATGTACCGGCAACTTACTCTGTGAAGTTACAAGGTGCACTTCTTCTCTCTTTCTATAAATCACTCCTTATTGCGTCATATTTTGTAAGAACCTGAAGAAAATGTAACGAAAAGTAAAGACAGACTCCCAGAACTCAATCAGGATTCCCTGTGGGTATGTATCATCTCAGCTGTGCCAGAAGGCCAATTAAGAGCCAGTAGGAAAAAAAGAGAAGGGGGGTTTGGGTGTAAGAGGATGTGTGCATATGTATGGGATAGAAGAGGGGATGCTGCAGACAAATGAAGCAGCAGATTGCATGAGTGGACCTACAGGCTTCCTCAAGAACAGGAGACTAAAGACACATGGTGTTCTCTGTGAGGTCTCTGTGGTCCAGATGTGTGACATTCTGTGGTGGATGAATTAACCGTGTGTACTTGCAGTGCATTTAATGAATATTTCTCCTCATTTTCTGTTGTTTAATCCATTTCTAAACCATGAAAAATACCTATTTTGCAATGTGCAAATTTGATGGTTTCATATATTAAACATAAAATATTGACTTTTTCAGTCTCCCAATATCACCCAGGTGATGATCTATTCTTCCTCTTTTTAAACTATCAAATCACAAATCACATACAATGAGAAATCATATTTTCGGTAACACTTTACAATAAGGTTCATTAGTTAACATTAGTTAACTACATTAGTTAACATGAACTAATAATGAACTGCACTTATACAGCATTTATTAATCTTTGTTTACGTTAATTTCAACATTTACTAATACATTATTAAAATCTTGTTAACATTAGTTAATGCACTGTGAACTAACATGAACAAACAATGAACAATTGTATTTTCGTTAACTAACCTTAACAAAGATTAGTAAATACGGTAACTAATGTATTGCTCATGGTTAGTTCATGTTAGTTAATATATTAACTAATAAACCTTATTGTAAAGTGTTACCATATTTTCCTTAATGCTTTCAGATAAAAGAGCTTGATATACTATAAAAACTGTAACTTTCAGGACTCAAAAAAAGTCCAAAGAGCATTTATATAGACCTGAAGCTAAGCAGGGTTGAGCCTGGTCAGTACCTGTATAGGAGTCCACCTGGGAAACTATAGGTAGCTGCTGGAAGAGGTGTTAGTAAGACCAGCAGGGGGTGCTCAACCTGTGGTCTGTGTGGGTCCTAATGCCTCAGTATAGTGCTGGTGAGACCTACTATACTGTCAAAAAACACAGTCCTTTGGATGAGACATTAAATCGAGGTCCTGACCAGTGTTTAGGAAAGTTACTTTTAAAAGTAATGCATTACAATATTGCGTTTACTCCCTAAAAAAGTAACTAATTGCGCTACTTAGTTACTTATGGAAAGTAATACATCGTTATTTTTGCGTTACTTTTTCTAATTTGGGCTGGGCTTGCTTGTTTGTTTGTTTGTTTGTTTTTTTTTTTAATAACAAAAATTATTTTATTCTGTTTTATTCTATTTTTGGCAAACGTAAAGGCCCTTTCACACCATAAGTGAAATGAATAAGCTTCAGGCTGAAGGAAAGAACAAGACAAGAAGCTCAGACAAGAAAGTTCAGCAAAACAAAAAATGACACAGAAATGAGTTCACGATTTCTCTCAACATCCGGACAGGAGAGCTGTTAGTCAATAAATGGGAAAGCAAAGTAACTTGGGTTACTTATTTGAAAAAGTAACTCATATTGTTGTAAATTTTAAAAGTAATGCGTTACTTTACTAGTTACTTGGAAAAAAAGTAATCTGATTACTTAACTCGCATTACTTGTAATGCGTTACCCCCAAAACTTGTCCTGACTCTGTGGTCATAAAAAATTCCATTCGAAAAAGAGTTGGTGTGTAACCAGTAGACTCTCACTGCAGAACACACGAGGTCCAGGGGGCGGAGACTGGTAGGTTAAGGGATATGTAAAGTGGGGGGAGTTGGATCTGGATACAACCTCACCCCCTGAATCTCGTGTTCTGCAGTGAGGACCATCTCGGTGGAGCCCCAGCATCCTGGCCAAATTTGCCCATTGGCCTCTGTCCATCATCATGGCCTCTTAATCATCCCCATATATATATATATATATATACTGTTTGGCTTCATCACTGTGTGTAATGGGCTTGAGTGTGCACATTCTTGACATCCAATAAGTGTTGCATGACGTTCTCCTGCGGCTCCAGAATGATTTGTTAGCTCTCTCCATGTATTATAATCCATGTATTATTTCTAAACAACTAAAGAAATATGTGATAAGTTATGTAAAACCTGGTTATTTAGGCTGTTTAGCTCCACACATCTTTCTGAAGGATCCCTGAACATTTCAATCTGACACTAAACCGTGCGGCACATTTTTGGTGAAATGTTGCATGTTTGCAGGCTTTGCATAGAGGCTGTTCTCGAAGAATGGGGGAGTTTGAACACAAACGCAAAACTCACTATTCACAGCTTGTGTGTGTGAGCACCAGAGCACAGTGAACAACTCTGTTGTTCATTTCATGTGTAAAGGGACCATTTTATTCTAACACTCTTGTTTTTGGCACAAAAAAGTACTAACATTAAATGCTCAACTCAAGTTATAATGTTAGTAAAATCGAAAAGGCCCCCCGAGTAGGGTACTAGTGTCCTTCTCACTGGATTAGGGTTTAAGAATAAATTGATAAACTGCTGGAGTTTATTAATATGTGTTCTTAAACCCTAATCCTCTTAATTAATTTTAGCAAGATGTCCTAATGAGAGAAATACAGACATTAGAGATTACTCAACTGAATCTTTGTAATCACATGACAGAATTCAAATTCAAACAAAAGCATTCTCTCACTTAATACACATACATATTTCAAAATTGCTTGCCAGAAACTACAGAGGGAGACACTCCACCCCCAAACCCCCACCCTCTGTTATCCTCCCTCCCTCATTCCCTCCCTGCATCTGACACACACTCTCACACTCAGCTGCACACATGCCAGGATCCTCACACTGTACCTGAGCACTTCACTCCACGCAGCGACCACCCACGCTGGGATCCAGTGCGCGCGAGAGACGGACAGAGTGGAAGGAACCCACTGCTTTCCACAGCTGCACAGCTTCTTAGAGTCCCTTGATAATCTTCCCCCCACCAACACCCCATCATCATCATCATCACCACCACCACAGTCTCTTCAAGCCAGTTAGATCATGAACCTGCTCTTTTCTGGTTGCTAAGGAGGGGAAATCGAGCTCCGAGGAGTGGACGAGGCGGTACTTACTAAGGTAATGCGCTCTTTCAGTCAGTTGTTTGTGTGTGACTGGGTGTCACTGTAAACTTGTACCAATGTTCGCTCGCACTGAATGATCAATTGTCATGTCCAGCGCTGGATTCAAGTGGCTCCCGAAGTGCTGGTGAGTTTGAAGTGAATCATCCTGTCGCCTCGCGCTCCCTGCTGTGCGTGCGCGTGTGCGCGCGACGGAGGGAGGGAAGCTGGAGTGAGTGAGCGAGCGCTAGCGAGTGAGTCTTTCACTGACAGGGTTTTTCTGCCTCTATATTCGGCATCGCTCTGTGGAGTGCTGTGTGAATTGGGACGGTGTTCCTGTGGGGATTGCGCTCTGAAAGCAGCTGTTTGTCTTTTTTTAAATAGCTGCACATGTTTGTAGTGCGATGCGGCGCTGGGAAATCATGTCCACGTTTCTACCTTTAGGTTCGCTGGTGTTGATCACAAACAGCTGTTATGAGCTCGCGCTCCTCATGTGGCCAGCGCGGAAAAGCATAATCAATTCAGGGTTACTAATAAGTCCACGGATAATTTTAGGAGACCATGAGCAGATACTTCTTTTCTAGCACACTTGTGCAGGTGACACGCAGCATACAGCAGTGAAGTGAAGTACAGCCTGTAAAGAAGAAGACCAAATGCATGGAGCCTCTCATTCTTTCTGTATGGCTGTCATTTTGGTAGTAACAAAGACATTTTCCCTTAATTTTTAAGATGCACTTGGTTATCTTCAGTGTTAAAATAGGCCTAATCGTTTTTACGTTTAATCAGGAAGGTTTCCGGGATGTTTTAGCACGTTTAGGTTTCTGTATATACAGTTGTATTTGTTGTTGTTTGGTATTTTTACTTTACATACTTAAATACAATGTGTTAATGCTCAAACCTTTTCCAGTTAACACTATACGGTTGAAACTTCAAAAAGAATTATTTCCTAGGTACAATTTTGGTATTTTTGAACCAATGTCTTTATTTATTTTTTTTAATATTGAAACACATACTATGAATGAACTTTTTTCTTACTGTCTACACCTATACCATTCTTACTATTTTTTTGTCTCTACTTTGTATCATAATACACCTTTTTTGTTACAAATAAACGTTTTAATTATATAGTTTTTTTTTTTTTTTTTTTAAATATCCCAAAAATAAGGTCTTGTTCACCCAAAAATGTCAATTTATCAACATGCTGCTTCAAACTCTTCTGATTTTTCACATTTCAGAAGTTCTATCCACCTTATTTTCTGTGACTTCTAATTCATTGCAAAAATGGCAAAACTATTTGGCTACAAACCAGTGTGTTTATGATTATGAAAAGTAATTAAAATATGATAACAAATACCAGTTTGCAATAGCCTATCAAACAGCATAGCACACTGTTTTTTGATGATACCGGAAGCCTCGCACATTCGAGTTACAAAAGGCCGCGACTGCTCTTGCGTAAAAAAATAAGGTGGAAAAGGTGGTTCACATGAATCGTCTGCTATATTTGGAATCTTCTGAAGCCATGCAATAACTTTTTACGATTAATAGTCTGAAATATAAGTCATGTCCCCTCCTATTTAAATCTGACACATACTATACAAGTTCGCCACATAAGGAGGATAACAAGAAACTCTCCAAGAAGGTCATTGGTTCTCATACGTATCATCATGTTCGAATTGGATGTGTGAAAGTGAACAAGATTTGAGACCCCTGATAACAATAACCCCTGATGCATGACTTTCTTTCCTTAGTGGAACACATTTTGAGTTATGTATGTATGTCCAAATGGGTTTTTTCACACTATGAAAGTAAATAAGAACTACTGAAGCTCCAAAAGGGGTAAAAAGCATCATAAATTAGTCCATGGCTTTATTTGCTCTAATCCAAGTCTTCAATAGTATTGTGAGAAACATACTGAAATTTAAGACAATTTTTATTGAGAATATTTCCCTCTGCTTTAGCTCTCAAATCTCATTCACACTTTTACACTAACAACTGTAGATACTTAATTCATTGTCTGGGTGGCACACTGGAATTTTGTATGACTGATCTCTCTCTTCTGTTCTGTCCTTTCCCCCACAGAGACCGAAAGAAAGACCAAGAGACCAAGAATGGCTCAGGCCGCTCAGGACCAAGGTGCAGTGGGCGTGGCTGACCCAGATGAGGACTCGCCCAACATGATTGCATACAGGAAGGTACTGCTGCTTTGCCTTTAAATTTTATATGCTTTGGATTTGCCATCTTTAAAGTCTTGTCAGCAAGGCTTGAAAGCAAAAGGAATTCGGTCAGCAAATATATATATACAATGAGGGCAGGGCAGAATCACAGAGTCATGAATATTGCTTAGTACAGGATTTGAATTTGAATTAGTTTATTTGTCTGTTTGCTGGTGCATTGTTATCCCTTGATATTTATTCAGCTTCTTTGTGTATAGAATATTTAATTGACTCCCTGACCCGCATGGTCATTTTTAATAAATGGAAGTTGCCTGATGAAAGTCTCTGCATGGAAGCATATAGAAAGCATGAAGTATTCCTTTATAATTCAAAGAATTTATGGCTGTGGATTTCTTATTCCAACTCTGGCTTTTGTGGTATACTTCTGCTCCTACATTTAAAGTTATAAACGTTTCATGAGAAAAGGAGACTTACATTTGCCATGCCAGTTTGCTGTATTCGATCATGTGGCGTGTTTAAGATGAATTCTGATCTCAGAGGAGAAAATAGCTGTCAGGGAGTGATTAATTTAGTGCTAGCATTTCCCAACATCAAGCCACAAACCCATAAAAGCAACCCATTTTCTTTTTCATGTCAGTTTTTCTATAGAAACTGTACTTATTTGCTTTGTGCCATCTTTCTGCTTGACCAGTTAGCCTGGAACCTCCCACAACCAAGTCTTTTATGGAAAACCAAGTGAAGCATATTGATGCCAAATGATTTGCTTCTCTCTGAGTGGAGATAATCAGCTCAAGCTGGCGCAAAGATATTGCCAAATTGCCAGAGAAACATTGTGGTGGAGAGTGCACCTTTAGATTAAGCCAATGAGACGCAAACAAATTTTAAACTAATCACTCTTTGGAGACCCTTTGCTGAGTATATCTAAATAAAACGTTATTTGTGAAGAATCCACGGCATCGAGAAGTACATCATTGATATTACTATACTTAAAGGCACAATATGTAATTTTTCGCCGCTAGAGGTCGCTTACTCAAAACAAAGGCGTAGCTTGATGACGCCTTGATTTCGCAGAATCGTGGGAGGTGTTGTCTTCACGTCTACAGCCGGTGGAAAAGAATTCAATGAGACTCGGGCAGAAATCATATTTATGGATGAGTTAAGGTATTAAAGATTTATTAACATTACTGTAGTATGAAGCAGGGTGTGGCTGATATCCGTTGGAGTGGAACAAGGCCGGCCGCTGGAGTGATTGCTAATGAGAGACAAATGCGACACACAAGCAGTGGAGCTTTTATTATGCCGCAGATGACCATTTCTGCTTCTTCCGGTCAAGTGTATGTGGGGTAACGCAGCGCTGTTTTATCATATTAGATACATTTGTGTGTTGAAAGTTGTTCTAATGCTACTCTGTGTGTTCATTTGGCGGATACTGTGAGACACTTGTTGCACACTGCAGTAAACTAGATCGATATTAGTAAAACACGGTACTCGTGGTAAATCAAGAAAACAACATTTAAACAATAAGACTTACTATGTTGAGCTATATAACAATGATTAGTTTTCTGTCTATGAATGTATCCAAACAGTTGCTCAACTTTCTAATAAAACACTTAATAAAGGTGCATCTCAATAAATTAGAATGTCGTGGAAAAGTTCATTTATTTCAATAATTCAACTCTCATTGTGGAACTCGTGTATTAAATAAATTCAATGCACACAGACTGAAGTACTTTAAGTCTTTGGTTCTTTTAATTGTGATGATTTTGGCTCACATTTAACAAAAACCCACCAATTCACTATCTCAATAAATTAGAATACTTCATAGGATCAATAAAAAAAAGGAAATTTTAAACAGAAATGTCAGGCTTCTGAAAAGTATGTTAATTTCTGTGCACTCAATACTTGGTTGGGCCTCCTTTTGCATGAATTACTGCATCAATGCGGCGTGGCATGGAGGCAATCAGCCTGTGGCACTGCTCAGGTGTAATGGAAGCCAAGGTTGATTTGATAGTGGCCTTCAGGTCATCTGCAATGTTGGGTCTGGTGTCTCTCATCTTCCTCTTGACAATACCCCATAGATTCTCTATGGGGTTCAGGTAATGAAATGCTGAATGAAATCAGCATCTCCATAAAGCTTGTCAGCAGAAGGAAGCATGAAGTGCTCTAAAACTTCCTGGTATACGGCTGCGTTGACTGTGGACTTCAGAAAACACAGTGAACCAACACCAGCAGATGACATGGCAGCCCAAATCATCACTGACTGTGGAAACTTCACACTGGACTTCAAGCAACATGGTTTCTGTGCCTCTCCACTCTTCCTGCAGACTCTGGGACCTTGGTTTCCAAATGAAATGCAGAATTTACTTTCATCTGAAAAGAGGACTTTGCACTACTGAGCAATAGTCCAGTTCTTTTTCTCCTTAGCCCAGGTAAGATGCTTCTGACGTTGTCTTTGGTTCAGAAGTGGCTTGGTACGTGGAATGTGACAGTTGTAGCCCATTTCCCGAAGACGTCTGTGTGCGGTTGATGCACTGACTCCAGCTTCAGTCCACTCCTTTTGAAGCTCTCCGAAGTTCTTAAATCGGCTTCGCCTGACAATCTTCTCAAGCCTGCGGTCATTCCTTTCACTTGTACACCTTTTCCTACCACACTTTTTCCTTCCAGTCAAATTTCCATGAATATGTTTTGGCACAGCACTCTGCAAACAGCCAGCTCTTTCAGCAATGACCCTCTGTGGCTTACCCTCATTGTAGAGGGTCTTGATGATCGTCTTCAGGACAACTGTCAAGTCAGCAGACTTCCCCATGACTGCTGTTGGGATTACTGACCTAAACCCAGTATTTATACCCTGAGAATGGTAATTTAATAGAACTTGAAATTAAATATTCTAATAATCTGTTTTTTATTTTTTTTTATTTTGATGAGCAGCAAGCTGTAATCATCAAAATGAAAACAAAGAAGTCTGGAAATATTTTACTTTGTCTAATAAATCTAGAATATATTTAAGTTTTACTTTTTTAATTAAATTACAGAAAAAAAAACTTTGGTTTTCGGAAATCAAGGGTAACGCGGGTATGATGTCATTGGAGATTGGAGATTGCTTATTTCTCTGGATTTAAAAATTTTGGAAACATTTGAGGTAATGTAAGAAAATATATAACATTGTTCTAGTGGTTTTTGGATATTTTAATCCAAAAATCTTACATATTGTGCCTTTAATGAGATTTTCCAGTTAACATAATCAAAATTCCTATGAAACAAGACAAGTTTACTTGAAGAGCAGCAAATCATAAGGTATTAAGACTTATTTTAAAAACAAGTGAAAATTATTTTTTAGATATTTGTACTGGAAGGCAAGCCAAAAAAGACATTTAAAATGTATACATGTCATAAATAGCATTACAGTTAATATGTTGATGTATGATTTTGGACTCCAATATTTATGAATAAAAATGGAAGTGCCAACAGGTTTTTTTTTTTTTTTTTTTAAAAGCCTGTACAGTTCTTTAATGTACATCAGTGGATCTTGGTACTTCCTGTTATGACATGGGGAACTTAGGATGTGGGTGTGGTGGACAGAAGAAAAATGTCTAGTTTTGATTACAACTGTCAGACATTTTCAGATCGGTGTGGAACTTATATAGGATAGAGACCACTGACCTGCAATGAGATGATTTCATTGGCTGTTTGATTGATAGCTTGCTGTTCCTCTGGTTGCTTACTACCTCACAGGGATATGAGATGGGCACCAGATGGCTCACAATATGCTCTAGGCACATGGAAGAAATTCCCAGTGTCCCTAGGGCATGAGCATGAGTTCATAGTGATTGCTATTCTTCTGTGTTGAAACAGACAAACACCCCGTCTGGCATGGAAGTCTCTCCTGGAAAATGAGTCCACAGTCCTTCCCTCTCGCTGTGACCCTTGCGGTGATGGCTTACTGTGCTCTTTTACACCCTTTTGTAGTGGATGTTGTGTCTTGGTACGCACCTCATCTCAGTTTTTTCTGGTTTAAAAGGAGAAACAAGAGGGATTGCGCATGCATGTGTAAACAGACACAATTAACCTGGATGCGCAGCGAGACAGGACTGACTTTGATGAATTTACCCATTAAGGAGAGCATGCAAAGCCCCAAGGGGTGTGAAAATCATTACCATGTGCGAGAAATGCAGAGAAAGAGAGTGAGAGTATGGGAGAGAGTATTCTCACTAGCTTGTAGAGACCTTTTTCTTCCCAATATGCAACTCAGTCAACCTTTCCGAAGCTGACAGCAACCTCAGTGTGTTCTGTTATGGTGCATGAGCACATGCTGTGTTCTTATGCCTTGAAAAAGACAAGTCTTCCCGCTGCATGGGGAATAAAAAAGTGAAAGTGAAAATGACATGTGGCCAAGTATGGTGTCCCATTGTGGGTAATGAGAGTGGAAGAGAGCGCTATTCATTTACTCCCCCCCACGTACATTTCCTGCTGGTACTGAGACTTGAACCGGCAACCTTCGGGTTACAAGTCCGACTCTCAACCAACTGCCCCCAAAATAACATAGGTAAGGGAAATGTTTGGGTATGTTGGGGTTTACAAATTACAAGTAATGCAAGTTATGTAATCACATTACTTTTTCAGGTAACTAAAGTAACACAATACTTTTAAATTTACAACAAAATATCTGAGTTACTTTTTCAAATAAGTAATGCAAGTTAGTTTGTTTTACCATTTATTGACTGACAGCTCTCTTGTCCCCATGTTGGGAGAAATTGGGTGATCCAATTCAGCCATACTAATAAGCAGAAATGACTTTAGATTTATTTTTTTGTTGGTTTTATTGCTGAAGTGAGAGTTGAAGTTTCTTCTCCTGCATCCTATTCTTCTCCAATCCAGAATGGCAGCACACCTGAAAGGTTTGAGCTGCGCCCTCTACTGTACAGGTGTGAATTTGCATTTTCTTCAGCCTGAGGCTTATTCATTTCACTTGCGAAAAATAGAACTTTTTTTGTTATTAAAAAACAAACGAGCAAGCCCAGCCCAGGTGAGAAAAAAATAATACAAAAGTAATGTAACACAGTGCTCTCCATAAAAAGTAACTAAGTAATGCAATTATTTTCTTTTTAGGGAGTAAAGCAATATTGTAATGCATTACTTTTAAAAGTAACTTTCCCCAACACTGATGGCCACTACCAGTAGGTTGTCTTGTACTCCACTTTTTCCTGATTGTTGGCAGAGAAAATGCTTTAAACTCAACCTTATAAACTGTACGAAGGATATTATTTGTTCCTGAGGTAATATAATGAGACAAAATGCCTCCAGGTTAGTCTGTTTCCCTGACATCCACTGACCCTTTCAAATAAGTGCAGAACTAAGTGAGAATCTGACACGCTTCTCAACAATTCTGTTGAGTATTTTTAGAGATGTTCTGTGCATTTGACTTCTCTGGCAACCTTCAAGGCTTTATTGTAATATATAAACGTAATATTCTTTGGATCTTGTTTCGTATGACAGTTCCCAGTACAGCTTTATCTAGTGAGATATGTGGATTTGTTTGTCTGCCTCTGCAGAAAATTATCTGCCAGTTCCCCCCAAAACAGCAATTAGAATGGGAAGCTGTTCTTCCATCATAAGCCCAGGTGAAAGTATCTTTTCCCGTGCTATTCTTCCATCTCTGGCATGTGCAAGCTGAGCTGTCAGTGTAAGAAATGTTGGTAAGATACTAAGATATATATAAAGATATACATTCATTTAATACTTTTATTTAGCAAGGACATATTAGATTGATTAAAAGTGACAGTAAAGACATTTATGTTACAAAAGATTTCTATGTAAATAAATGGATGTACAGTACTTATAATAAGTAGGGAAGAGAGAGAACCTTTCAACAGTTATGTACATTGGAATGGATTATGGCCAGCTGAATTAATCGGGCAGAGGGATGGATACAGAGAGACGTTTATTTCTCCTGTTACATCTCAAGTGTCATCAGCTCTGTGCTGACCTCAGATGCCCTTTAAATCACTGTCAGTCTCACTTGTGTCTACCTTGATTCTATTATTGATGTCATTTTATGACAAAACAGTGCATGCACCTTTTAACCTTTCTTTGTATGCTCATTTTGTAATTTTGAAAAAGGCTTAAATTATTTAGTCAATGACCCGGGTAGGTTTGTTGATTGCAGCTAGCTGCCGACAGAAGAGATTTCTCACTCAAGCCTGCCATGGGCTCACTATGTCAGAACCGGAATATATAACCAACAGCGAAAGGATAAATTAGCCGGATAGTATTGGAGTCTGGCATGCTGGGGCATTTGTTTCAAGCGGAGTTTTCCAGAAGAAGATAACTGACAAATATTTTACACAAGATTTATGTCTCACTTTCATGTTTACAGCTACGGCTCAGGCAATTTTCCTGCCCTCTCATCTCAGGAAAACATAGCTGACTTGGGAACCACTGAAGCTTTGTTCATTTTGTTTTGAGGAAACTGAGACAATGATTTGCAGGTTGCCACAGATATAATCTGTATGACTGTCTGAGCTCTAATAATGATGTAGTTTGAACACCTAAATGCAAAAACATTTATAGGCCAATTTACGATCAAAAGGGGTGGTTGATTATGATTTTACTTTTTTAACTTTAGTTAGGGTGTAATGTTGCTGTTAGAGCATAAAGAACGTCTGCAAAGTTCAATGCAAAGGGAGATATTTTCTTTTCAAGAATTCTCTGTTTAAGGTGTACAACTGAACTTCAATTCAATGCTAGATTTGCACAAAAGATTAACATGATGGCACATGCTAGTCGATTAATTGAATCAACTCCACAGCAACTACATAAATTTATCCACTAACCGTAACTTCTTCCTAAGTCTCTCCATCAGTGTCTGACTCCGGTTTGAACAATGTAAGGCTGAACACCGTTACTGACAATCGTCATTTTGTCTGCGTGAGATTCTCCAGCTTTGTTGTTGTCGAGCAACCGAAGCGCAAGCTGTTAAAGCTCCGCCGTCTTCTGGAAAGCGGCCAGGAACAGCAGCTCATTTGCATTTAAAGGGACACACACAAAAACGGTGTGTTTTTGCTCACACCCAAATGGGCAAATTTAAAGCTGTAATAAATGATCTATGGGGTATTTTGAGCTGAAACTTCACAGACACATTCTGGGGACACCATTACATCTTGTAAAAGGGGCATTATAGGTCCTCTTTAATGACTGTAATGAGTTAAATATGGTATGATTTATGATATTTGTGAATGAAAGTGAATTATTTTCCATTCAGCAGACACTTATTATTCAGAGTGATGCTAATTGTGTTGTACAAGAGACCATCCCTGGAGCAATCTGGAGTTTAGTGCCCTGTTTAAGAGCCCAGTGGTCACAGAACAGTGTGGGGATTACAGTAACTCGATTTTCTGGGTCAGGCCTCCTTTGGATTAAACCTGCAACCTTTTCGAATTTTCATGCGGGTTTCCGCTACCGTGTCCTGTTGAGAGACCATGACAAAAACACGATGAATGTTGCTAGATCTAATCAAGAGGCAACAAAGCAAATCTTTCCCAAATGATCTTTTTTTAATTACAGGTATGAAGGATGAACCAGGTGGGAAGAAATATACTTTGGAGGCTCTTGAAGCTAATTATATCAGTCAGGCCTATTATCATCCCATATTCAGCTGTAATTAATTACTGTGATCCATAGTCTGCACTACAGTGGCCATTTTTGGCTCGAAGAGAAACAACCGAAGTGAAAAATGTCTCTCTCCATATTTTATTTGGCATGAAAATGAAGTGAGGGTAATGATAAAAGGAGTGGTGTGGAAATGCTGCAGAAGAGCTTTGCGTTCTGGTACTGTAGTAGATGGACAGGTGCAGTAAGACGACTTAATATAAAACAGCAGTACAGTAGCTTGATATGCTCCTCATTATCACTTCACACAAGCAGACAGAAAGGACTGGTGCCCCATTATTGCTTTTTTCTTGTGTTTTTGCTTGTGTGTGTGGGTGTGGGGTGGGGTGGGGGGAGCAGGTTTGTCCTTGTGTGAATTCTGACAGCTCAGTTAATTATTTCTTTCAAGCTCTGTTGAACTTATTTGGGCAAGTATTTCTTTGGGCGGATTTCTTATTTGTGTTATTTTCTACACTTGACCAATTAGTTCATGACAGATAACAGAGTTTGCTATTCTTCAAATGAACAGCATTTGCCTATGCACATCTGCAAATATTGTTTGATGCTTCACACAATCAATTCATGTTTCCCTCTTTATCCTCAGATGCTGCATCCAGCTAAAGGCTCCTCTCTGGCTTTTGGGACTTGTGAGCACATGCATGAGTTTGGTATTGAAACAGAATGCTGAATTTGTACAGAATTTGTTGAAAGGGATTGGAGGAAGTGGCAGGGACTTTGAGATGTTCCCTTGCACTGTTTTAGGAGTGTTCAAGAGGGTCGCCGCACTGGATTAAACTCTTGAGTAAGCAATTATACAGTTTCATTTGAGGTCAGAGAAAGGTCTCAGGTTTAATCCTTACTGTTTTGGGCGTGTTAGCTCCTGTCTTCATCCCCAAATGGCTATATTTCAGGGCTGTAGCAGCTCTGGCAATGTTTTTCTCACCCTTTGATTGTTTGTTTGCACACAAAAAGAGTCATTTAGTTATTGATCTGCTGGGGCCTTGAAATGCTGTCACGACATGATGATGTATCCCGGCGGACGCTCCAATATGAAGGGTATCCATAGGAGGGTGGTGGAGCAAGCATCCTAATATCTGTTTTACAATATATGTAAATCGGCTGGTATAGATGAGCTGCATTACTTTTGAATTCCTCATATGAATATTTTTAGCAAATATAATCAGTTATTGTACCATATTAAAAGACAACAAACACCTAATAGCGATCAAAATTAAAGGAAAGGATAGTCCACCTAAAACTGAAAATTCTGTCGTTATTTACTCACCCTCATGTCGTCCTAAACCTGCTTGACTCTCTTTGTTCTGTGGAACATAAAATAAGATATTTTGAAGAATGTTGGTAACCAAAACGTTTTGGTTCCCATTGACTTCCATTTATATGGACAAAAAATACAATGGAAGTCAAAAGGTGTTTTCGACTAGATCGATTAACGAGATTTGCTGCTTGCAGTGGGGGGTGGAATTGATAACCGAGCAGTCAAGCCCGACACTTTCTGCTTCCCATAGTGAAGCTCGTGCAGTGTTTGTGTAAATTTTCAAAGACAAAGTGGATTAGATGCAATATTTGTCCAATACACAGATGTTTCTGTGAAGCAGCAGAAACACTTTTCATGTACTGCTTAATATAGCGCCATCTGTACAAGAATAAAGTTCAACCTAAGCCTGTACTATTTAAATACCAAAAAGTGGGTCTATATATTTTTTTTTATCAGTGTTATTTTGATAAACATAACACAATATAACATTATGGTTACATGCAAAGAGTTTTTGCTGTTGTAAAAATGCGGATTTGTGAACGTTAGCGAAACTTATGTTGTCAAAATAAACACGAAATGCACGTCATTGTTGTCATCAGTGAATCCGGCCAATCGTGGAACAGCTGTCATCATCAGAGCTTGTGCACCTACTGAGTCAGCCATCTGCCCTTGAATCACCCTTGCGGTACTTTGATGCCATATGTCGTAGTGACGTGGCGTCAGCGCTGTCTCAGGTTGGACAAAATTTCTAACCGGCATGCACTGCTTCAAGTCAGACGGCAAACGGTCTGCACAGCGCTGCATGAAGTCGAACACGCCTATTGTAAACAGAAACTAGTGACCAAAATTCTTCACTTTTCATATGTGGACCATCTCTTTAATTTCACTATGAGATTAGAATCAGCGTCCTCGATTGTTGTGGTGCTTAGGCTCAGTATAAGAACAGATGCTGATATTGTTGCACTATGCAGTTTTGTCTGGACAATCCGCTATTGGGCTACATTAGCATATGGATGTATGAAGGTTATTGTATGCTGAAACAATCACATCATTTGCAGTTAAAAAGAGCCAGAGCCCTACTTTCCAAGGTGTTATTTCACAAGCATAATGAAGGCGGCCATTTCAAAGGCAGCCATTCTATGAAAATGGCATGAAGACCTATTCATACTATGGGTGCGCACAGGCCACTTCTTGCGAATCTGTTATGAGCCAAGCCTCACGCATTAGGCGTAAAGATTAGGATTGAAGGCTCCTCGGAACAATAGAAAGATACACCTGTACTTTCAATTCACCTTCTCAAAAGAGCACCTGGTTCTTCATGTATCTAATTGTTTATTGTCTAAAAAGATAGCCCACACACACATTTATTTAAAGGTTACACAATGAATCTCACCAAACAGTGAGTTTCTCAGCACTCAGCAGATATTTGCTTGGAGAGTTGGTATGCTGAGTCATTTTGAAATATACACAGTAATGTAAGCTGTTCAGTAAATGTGTTCTGATTGGTTACTATAGTGATAATGATTTATACTCTGCTGGACACTTATTTTCATTAAAAGGGATTATTTCTGGTATTGTTGACACATTTTGTAAATGTAACTAACTAACTTAGATGTGCAAACTGGGTGCCGGTGTGGTAAGATGTACATGCTCGGCCAGATTCGCCTCGCATTCGTGCATCTTCGGAATCGGAGCCACGTGGAAAGTTACAAAATTTGCTGTGCACACCGTCCCGCAAAATGGGTTTGCGCGCACTCAATGCGCACTTTCGCCAATGCCGCAATGACATCATTTTTGTTGCACGCACCCAAACGAACTAGCGAATGCGTCGACCATAAATCAGACTTTAGAGGGTTTCTAAGGTGTTCAGAGTATTGTTGTAGAGGCCAATTGTGCAATGTAGCATAAAATGTCAAAACATTTTCAAATTACATTGTTTTTTATCGGCTCTTTGCAAAAACAAAGAATTCTCTAGGATTTTCTTCATGCTTACCAGTTTTCTAGCAAAAATGGTCCCAAGACTAAACTGTGTTATTGGAAAATGAAGAGGTTTTCTTGCTATTGATTTTTTGTAATTGAGATCCATAGCTTTGAAGAGAGGCTGAAGAGGTTGGTCAGGTCAAAAGACTGGGAGCAGGTGCCATTCATGAGTCCATGATTAATAAATGTGAACTTTACCCAGACTACTGTGGAACTGCTGCTCCTCAGAGACAGGAAGCCACTGTCCATTAATGGACACAGCAAAACCTTTCACTTTAAATTACTCTACTTTTTTATTATTTATTTTTATTGTTCAGACTTCCCACATTTCTGGTCTTGTTTGGAGGTGTTTTATGCATAAGTAGATGCTTATGATACCTCAATCCTTTCTTCCCTCAATTCTTCACAGTAGGTCACATGTATGGCTCAAGAGTGAAGAAGATTAATATTAAATCTGTTTATGTTAACAATGTAAAATTAACTCACATTTGAATGCCAAAATACTACAAAAATTCATGCTGATTCTCAAACAGCTTTTTAATTATGAGCAGTGGAAATGCTACACTGCAGATAAGAAACTGCCATGAAAGTAAACTAGCGGGTCCCACATGGCAGTGATGTAGTTCAGTCTACTTTATTTTGCTGTTTGCTCTTAGAATAATACATTGCATAAATGAGGAGATGCTACCACAAACAACTCTGTTCACTCTGTTACCAGTACAAATAAAGCCAAAAACAGTAAACAATAAAGCAGTAATTTGCATGATTTATTCATGTGGTGGTGCATGCTGGGAAACACAGTGTCCAGTTTTTTTTCAAGGAATGATATGACAGTTTAAAAATGGATCTTGATGTCAAAAGGTCAGTGACCTCTGTTCTACGTTCTTGTGAATGAGCCTTTAGGGAACAACTCTATATTTAGGCCTGTGATACTACATCCTGTAACCTCAGTGAGAAATGGCAGATGAGCCTGGGCCTTTTTTGTTGTGGCTGATTGACACAGGGGATCTTTGTTCCCATAAGTCATGTAGACGGATTGATGATGTGTTGCAGTCAATGTATTGGCTGTGAGCGAAATGCTCCTCTTATCTAAAAGAGACTCAAAGCCTCAGTGATCCAGAATGCAGTACCCTTGATTATGAATGTCTCTCCTGACATCACACTCCCTTTTAAGTGTTTCAACTGGCAGACACAGATAAGGCCAGTTGCTGTTTGAATTGGTGAGCTGCTGTCAAGTCCCGGTGGGCTGCTCTTTCTTTTAAATATGGACGAAAAGGTGAAATAGGGAGCAGAAAAGGGAAAGGGGGATTTAGGTGAAGAGGATTGATAGTGACATTTGATGTTGTATTTACTAAAGGCTAGGCTATCTGAACAGCATTTAGCATTGAAGGATTAGCATAGCGGTAATGAAACCCTTGCCCTTGGCATTTTAACCATCCACACTAAGTCACAGCCTGCACTTCGATGGCATTCTGTATGCCAGCCACCTACCTTCACCTGGGACCTTCCTGTTTAATACAGGAAAATGCAGTAACCTCAGTTTACATTAGTTTTATTCGCATTCTTCCAAGGCAGCTTCTGTAATCAGACCTATTTGAGATCCCTGTGCAACAGTGCATTTAATCCAGGTTGGTTCAACACGGTTAGAGTGCCGCTTTACTGCACTGTCTAACATTGTCACGCCGCAGAGACAAGTGTCGTAATCACAGAGAAAGTGCCAGAAAGCGGGGCTGGGTGATGGATAAATAATTGAAGTGTGGGATGGCAGGATTAGAGGGTGGCGTTGAAGGGCACAGCTCTGTAGATTTGTGTGTGTGTGTGTGTGCATGAATAGTTGATGAAGACAGCTGTGGGACAGTTTAAGAGCTCATTAAGATGCTTTTGCAGAGTCCATTGTCCATTGTGAAGAAAGCCTAAGGGAGACAGAAGAAAATGTGCAGGAGTGAGAACCGCCTTCAGATTTCTATGTTCATTTGTTTTGTGACATGAAAGTACTGGCCTGTCATTGGAACGTGTGCAGTGAGTGGTTTTTAGTAGTTTAGATGAGAGTTTTGTGTCTCTTTTAGCATGTTATAAAAAAAAAAAAAAAACATATTTGATAAGATATAATTGCCACTGGGTCAGTTCTTTCCAAAACTGTATGACAGTTTTTTTTTTTGTTTGTTTTGTTTTGAATAATTGCAACTGTTTTTGTCCAATAATGAAAGTCAGTGGGGTTCAAAATAACATTGGACCCCATCGAGTTTCTTTGTATAGGGGAAAGTTTTGTATGTTTTTTGAGGCTTTTTAAAAATATTTTTTATATTCCAGAGAAGAAAGAAAGTCATACAGGTTTGGAAAGACATGAGTAAACGATTACAATTTTTGGCTTATCTATTCCTTTTACATTTTCTATGAATGATGTTGTCATTGTGAAATTAATTTCAAAATAAGGAATGAAGTCACAGCCACTCATAATTATGGTAGAAAAGTTGCAATTGTGAGAGTTATGTCATATTGTGAGCTAGAGTTGTCAAAAGTACCGACTTCGGTACCAATCAGTACTGAAATTTTAAAAATGTGAAGCTTTGAGCGCTGTTGAGTGGATTCGTAAACACCTCTGATTGGCCATTGTGTTAACATGCTCATCGGATATGTCTGTGATTGGCTACAATGATCAACACACGGGAGCGTTTGAAAGCACACGGAAGTATTTGAATTTGAAAGCGTTTTGAAAGCGGGAGGGGTAGCGTTTGAAAGCAGGCGTCTATCAGTGGACTGGTCCGCGATAGACTCCTGCTTTCAAACTCTCCCGTGTGTATCTGTGTAAGCGCTCGGTGAAGAGCGTCATTGATGACTATTTACAACATTTTTGAAGCATTGATCATTGTAGCCAATCACAGACATATCCGATGAGTGCATCAACACAAAGGCCAATAAGAGGTGTTTACGAATCCGCTCAACAGCACTCAAAGCGTCACATCTTTAAAATTTCAGTACCGACGTGGTACCAAAGTCGGTACTTTTGACAACTCTATTGTGAGCTATAAAAATGACATTGTGCACTGTAAACCCAAAAAAGTTGGGCTAACTCAAAAAATGTCAGTTCTGATATTCCCAATTTTAAGTAAGCAGAACTATCATGTTTTGAGTTTGTAGTACTCATGCATGTTAATTGCTCCTAACTTGAAGTACTGAGTTTGCTAACTCGTACATTTTGATAGCAATTAACACAAAAGATTTAGTTAATTTTTTTTATTTCGAGTTCTTGCAAATCATATGAAGTCGCAGTTATGAGAAAGTCATTTTGAGAGATTCACTTTGATTTATTCTTCATGTGTAAATCACTTTAGATAGGGTCTGCTTAATTATTAAATGTAAATAAAATTGCAGTTAAGCTTTGATGGTGCCAGTCAATTTTCATAAATCATACAGAACAGAATTAAATATATAATTTATAAAGTCATATAATATATGAAGGCAAATTTAATGTGTTAAAGCGATTGTTCGCCTAAAAATGAATTTTGTCATAATTTACTCACCCTCATGTAGTTCCAAACTTACTTTCTTCTGTACAACACAAAAGATATTTTGAGAAATGTCTCCTTTTTCTTTCCTTTTTTTTTTTTTTTTGCCTATACAATGGAAGTTAATGGCAACCTTTTGTGTTCAGAAGAAAGTCAGTTGTGCAGATTTGGAACAAAATGAGAGTGAACTTATTTACAAATAAGTTATTGTGTTAAATATATTGCATGCATTAACACGTCAGCTTTGACAAGCCTAATAACAATGTAATCTGTAGTCTATTAAATATGAGCATACTGTATTTGTGTGCTTCACACCTTTTTATTGCTTTAGCTACATATCAACAAAGTGGGGCAAGCCCAGGCTGAGCTTCTGTTCTGGACTGGAGACATCAAATCACATGAGGTCTGTCTGTACCACGTCCATATGCTTCCAGTTTTCGGTGTGAACGCGAGGCATATGCCCATGTGCCTTTAAAAAAACCCAAAGCAAGATTGAGCAGATGCTCAGCCCACAAGAGATAAGTATAGATTTTATAGATCTCACCCTCTCCTCCGTCTGTGGGCTCTATTAAGACCTGGACACGGTACAATCCGTCTCAAATGACAGCCACTGTTCATTAGCCCATCATACTAAAATAAATGACAAGCCTGTTCACATTTTCACTCTTTCTGCAAAATTTTAGCTGTCCTCTTCATCTTCCTCTATTCTTCTCTTTATTTTATACTATACACAAGCGTTCACAGCGTCAAGCGTGTCTCTCCTTCCATTGCTCTCAATTTTTGTCACACTGATGCACAAACATTCTTTTTCTGTCTTTCTCCTTCAGTTGTCTTGCTGTCACTCTCCTACACTCTGCGTCCTCTCTCTCTCTAACACACACATGCAAACTCACACACAGCTTTATGCTTTACACATGATTGCTGCTGCTGTGGTGCTCATCTCTTCTGGGAGTATAATTTTTTTTTTTTTTTTTTTTTTTTGCTGCATGGGAACAATTCTCAGACACACTTTCAAATCTAAACTTCAGAAAAATAATTGCTAATGCATATGCCAGTGTTATTGGGATACTTTAAAACTGCAACTTGCCACGTTATAAGCTACCCCCATCATATTGAGAATTAGAATCTTGAATATTCTGGAATCACAAAAAAAAAAAAAAAGAATAATGAAGTAAAAAAAAAACAATAGGATAAGTGACTCTTTTTTTTTTTTTTCTACTTTCTCATATTAAGCCACTTGTACAAATGTTACCTGGCCCTAAGCCAAAATTAACACAGCTAATTAAATTTGATGAGACTGTAAATTGCTGTTAAATGCATATTCGCCATGCATGCTGCATACAAAATTGAGCATCAAAAAATAAATCTAATTGCATTAATTCTTCTTTTTTTTTTTTTTTTTTTTTTTTTTTTTTTCAGATGCACTTTTGTCTTTTTTTTTGTATTCATATAATGTCTTTAAAGTGTGTCTCCTCTCTCGGTTGAAGAATAATGATACTAATGCCTTTAACAACTGATTGTGAAATCCTCCCTACAGATCTGATTCTGCTTCCTTTCTCCACTGTCAGGTGTGGGTGTACTGTAATGTTGAAGTAAGCCTCTGCTTGCTAGTTTGTACAGGATGATGGTGCCCATAATCAAGTGATGACTCTAGTCTTCTGATCTTCAAGTATTTATTAACAATCACTTAATCTTGAAGAAATATATTTTACATTTAAATGTATTTATTTGGCATACAGTTTTATCCTAGTCACATTCAAGGTATGCTTTTTTTTATCAGCTTGTACTTTAGGCTTACCTAATGTGAAAAGACCATCAGAGGACTTCTGGCAACAGATCGGCAGCAACTTTGTTACATATATAAATCCATAATTTGTGGGAAAAGTTATTTATTTAATTACTGCAAAATTGCATTCAGTAGGATATTTGTTTACTTTTTCAATGTGTTTTTTTTTGCAATTTGAAATATTTCAGACATTCTGTTTTCTATCCATGATATCATAATTTCTGTTTTATAGGTTTAATAGACCAAAATCAAACATTATAGTGCTTTCATTTCAATCAGCAAATGGTGAATGATTCAGTAAATGATTTAGCCAGTTGAGTGCGGATTCGGATTCAGAATAACATGCTAGCATAATTACTCCGTCCGTCCATCCGTCAGTCTGTGTATCGTTCTATCTATCTGTTTGTCTCTGTTGTTCTATCTATTGTTTGTAGTGATCGACCAATTAGTGATTTTTATTTTTTTATTTTTTTTTTTTTTTTATAGAACCGATACCGATAATTTGTGTTTATGTGCCCGATAACCGATATGCAGAACTGATATTTATTTACTGTTATACTTCTGTTTTTGACATGATTACAACACCACTGAACTGAACAAACCAATTTATTTATAACAATCACTCCCTCCTTGCATAGAAAACAAAACAAATCTTATTTATACACCAATAAATAGAGGGGTCTGAAAGTGCAAAAAATAAAAAAGTGCACTGTTACTAAACTGTTTTTGTTGAAAATTAGTAGTCTTTCTTTAATTTTAATCTTCATATAATAAAATAATTTTATTTATAAAAAGCATCAGCAGCAACACTAATGTTAACAATAAGCAAAATTAATGTACAATGTCTAAAGTTTCTCTCTAATGTAAGACAGGAGTCATATCAACTTTGCAGAAATGTAATACTTCATTTTAAACTACAGTTTTAGTAGATTTATAAGCTGTTTAATAGGATAAAGTAAAGAGCGAAGAATAATTTGCTGGATAATGTTAAATAACTGAATAATATTCTCTGGAATATTGGAATATAACAAACAGAACATCGTATTTTATTGCATTTCTCAACTGGTATGTTATATCAGAATTATTAATAATGTTTTTGTCGTTCTAGATTATGAAATATCTGCTGAGAAAGCGCGGTTTATCTATGCATTTACACAGAATACTTAAACTGCGATCGCTCACGGAGATAATAAATAATTAATTTCCATAGAGTTGCGTTTACTTGGATGTTTATTAGGGAATTATTGGTTATATAGTAAATGTTTATATAATTACGGTGTTTTAAACAAGTGAATCTTGTTAAAAGTTACATGCGGTGGCCGTGCTGGAGGATCATTTTCTGAGCATCAGCCCGCTGAGTGAACAGAAAAATGCAGACGACTTCACGAGACTAATGATGAGCATAGACAACAGAGAGAGAATTAAATTCAGCGCTTTTATTTCCAACATGTGCTCATTCATGGCTGTATTATTTAATTCATGCAAAGTTACATCTTTATTGGGTCAAGACTTGACGGATTATCTTACGTGGCTCATTCTATCTGTCTCTGTTGTTCTATCTATTGTCCATCCATCCATCCATCTGTGTATAGTTCTATCTATCTGTTTGTCTGTCTGTTGTTCCATCCATCCATACATAGTTATATCTATCTGTTTGTCTCTGTTCTTATATCCATCCATCCATCCATCCATCCATCTGTTTGTCTGTTTGTCGTCCTATGTTCTGTATATCCATCCATCTGTGTATTGTTCTGTTTGTCTCTGTTGTTCTATCTATTGTCCATCCATCCATCCATCTGTGTATAGTTCTATCTACCTGTCTGTCTGTTGTTCCATCCATCCATCCATCCATAGTTACATCTATCTGTTTGTCTTTGTTGTTCTATCTTTTCATCCATCCATTCATCCATCCATCTGTGTATAGTTCTATCTGTTTGTCTTTGTTGTTCTATCTTTTCATCCATCCATCCATCCATCCATCCATCCATCCATCCATCCATCCATCCATCTGTGTATAGCTCTATCTATCTTTTTGTCTGTCTGTTGTTCCATCCATCCATCCATCCATAGTTATATCTATCTGTTTGTCTCTGTTGTTCTATCTTTTCATCCATCCATCCATCCATCCAAGCTGACTTACAGAAACTAGTCTGGGAGTGCCGAGCCTTATTAATGTTAATTCCAGTGAGCTTTCATTGAGATCATTCAAACAGATTCATGCTTTATATCAGTCAGAAGGGGATGTCTGTAGAGCTTTCATTCTCTCAAGTGAATTGCAGATCACAATGGTTCTCTTGTATTTTGCTTGCTAATCAAGGGCGACATCAGCGCAGCAGCTCCCAAGAATTCAGACCACACTGGATGGGTTCCTTAAAGAGGAGAAAGCACTCTGTGTCAGATTCAAGAGAGTTTGAATACAATGGATACAAGACGGTCCACAGGTCCCTGCATGTCAATTAACATGCGCACAGATGATTGACAAACAATCCAAAAGGTTTATAGCATATTTTAGTGTGCCATATTAACAGCAGCTTAGTGCAATGCCTACCTTCAAACACTAAATCCCCATATCAGTGGTGTTTTCCTCTGTGTGTGAGAGTGGAGGTAAAGCGGAGGCACTCTGGGTAAATAGAACTGTCATCTCTCCTTAAACAAAATCTCTACGCTCAAGGAGACTTGCGGTAATGAGCCTGTCAATTTTCCCGGGCACCCTCGGAGGATGCCGGTGTGTCAACCCTAATGAGGGTGCTTGTACCATTTCACCAGACGAAGCACAAAACAGGACTGCAGCAAATGCACCTCACCTTGTTTAAAACTGCTTCCACAATTGCTGTGCTTAAGCACAGGGCCTGTATTTATAGGCGGAGGAACCGGCCTGAATCATTGGTCCCAATAATTATAGCATTGACCGGGGGTTTATTGTCAGCTGGATGTTATTAGAGGTGATGAGAGTTTCCGCCATCACATTACAGTGTTTGTGAGTCTGATGTGATGAGTGAGAAGAATGCTTTTTCATGTAACTCACTCAAGGCGGTGATTAATTGCTTTGATAAGGCCTGCTGACATTGTGAAATTCTGCTCTGTTTCTAATAACCACAGAGAAATGGCTTACGGTAATATTGCGCTTGTCAACGTGGAGCTTCTTGTGTCTGTGTTCATCAAAAGGAGTAACTTATTTGTCGATAACACTTTTAAATGAGTTTTAAAGGCCAGTTAACTTGCCATAGTGCATTAACAATTAGGATATTTTATCTTGTGTTCGTCACCCTTAGATAGTGTGACTGTTGTTAGAAGTGTTTGTGCTTTCATTATAAATCCAAAGGAAAAATAATAGCATACAACACAAAGGAGAGTAATAAAACAAAACACATTCAGACTCTGGGCTTTCTTGAACATTTCCTGCAGGTAAACTGCTGATGTTTTGAAATCTCTTTTGCATTGTCAGCCTTCTTTTGTGTTAATTCAGTCTCGTAAAGGAGCATTTGTGTGCTTGATGTACTCTTTCTTCCGATTCCTTTAAAATCATCTCATTATTAACAATGGCATTTTATCCTCATGGTTACTTCCATAAATACATTCATGTAAAAAAAGAAAAAAAAGAAAAACTGATACATTACAAATGTTGACAGATAAAATGAATGGAATGTATTTACATTACATTGCTTTTTATCCTTTGTGCATGATTTATTTTCCTTTGTGAATTGATTTCCCCCCTAATTGTTTTTAATCTTTAAGTGTTGAATTTAAAATTATATTAAGAGTAATAAACAGAAAAGTAACTTTTTCTGAAAACTATGAATTCAGTATTTGAAGGATTAGTTCAATTCAGAGAAGTCATACTGTATGCTATGATACAACTATGCCATTAGAACCTACCCAACATGACCTTTTAATAGCTGATTAGTGTGCATGAAAGGGTTAAGTTCACTTTAATGGAGCTTTTGTAGATTAATACACATTTAATAAGGGGTAAAATCAATGACTGTAGGAGCCTGAGCCTGTCTGAACCCAGAACAGAGGGGCAGGGATTTTGGCAGTCTCCACCCTATAGAGACACATTAAATTGGATGACTGAGCAAAACACACTTAGTTTTTCCTCAAAAGATTTTTCCTTGTGCTTAAACTTGGGTGAGGCTGTCATTATGTCTGCAATATCAGGGTTAAATGTATTTTGAGACTGCATTGATTAAAACGGAGTGTTAGGAGATTGTCTTTTTGTGTTATTTGTTAGCTAACTAGTTTCCCGAATGAATCAGTCAGTTGGGTTACACTTTATTTCGATGGTCCACTTTAGACATTCTGTTGACTATAAGTAACATTTAACATTGTACCTACATGTCTACTAACTCTCATTAGAGTATTAGTTGAGTATTAGTAGACTGTTAGGGTTAGTAGAATAAGGGGTAAGGGTTAGTTGAATAAGCTGACATGTACTTGTAAAGTTACTTATAGTCAGTAGAATGTCTGTTGGGGACTATCAAAATAAAGTGTTAGCATATATTAAGTAGACAGTTTTAGAGTTAGTTGACATGTAGGTGTAATATGTAGATGAAATACTTCCAAGGCACTCACGTGGTACAATAAAAAGCCTTTAATGAACTGGGCTTAAATCATTAAAACAAAATAAAAGTAGATCTACGCGTTTCGGCAACATAGCCTTCTTCAGGACAGTAAACAAGTGGTAGTTACTGAATCCAAGACAGCTGGTTAATATGTAGGTGTGGCTAAGATTAGCCTCTTGGTACAGAGAGAAAAAATAAATAAATAAATAAATAAAAATAAATGGAAAAAAAATATAATGATAATAATTAGGGTGGGGAAAAAAAGTATAGGTATAATAATAAAAAAAAGAAAAGAAAAAAGGATACTAAAAATGGGGGGGGGGGGGGGGGGGGGTCTGAAAAAGTATAGTTATAATAAAAAACGGGATACTAATAATAAATTTAAATTTTTAAATATAAATATCAGTGCATCATCATTATATATTTTTTCTTTCATTTTTTTTTTCTCTCTCTGTACCAAGAGGCTAATCTTAGCCACACCTACATATTAACCAGCTGTCTTGGATTCAGTAATTACCACTTGTTTAAGAATACCTGAGTGCCTTGAAAGTATTTCGTCTACATGGTTTGATGTTTACCTCCATCACATCCAATGAGCACCAGTGGATATATCAAGACACCCGTGTAGCACTCTCTGCCTCTGTTTTTTGTAAATGTAGGTGTAATAGTCAATAGAATGTCTAAAGACTCAAGAGGACCATCAAAATAAAGTGTTACCATCAGTCTTATTTTGATGATGTGTGAAATGCAATATGCAAATATGCTAATTCACTGTTTTGGTGCATTCTTTTGTCTCACTTATAAAGGCATGAGAAGAAAGAGCATCTTTTCAATGAATTCAATGAATGACACTGCCTATTTTAGGCTACATGCTTGTTTTCATAACGTTCACTGCATGTCTTGGACTATCTTTCACCAGTGGTCTCTGTGATGGCTCAAGGAAACTGAGGGTATTCAAATTAGGGATGCACCAATATGGGTGCACATTTGTATTGGCCAATAATCTGTATTGACTGGTAAAAGCCATTATTTTTACTATCGGCTGATGATCTGGGGCAATTATATCCTGTCGATCAAAAGAGGACTAAAAGACCTGTCAGACTCTAACTCATACTGTGTGTGAAGAAAATGTCTCTTGTATTGAATTTAAGGCTGTCAAAATTAACGCGACAATAACGCATAAACATTTAAAAATGCCAATGTTAAAGCAGGCTCTATTTGACCCTATGAATCACCTGTAGTTCAAGCCGGGTTGCCAGTTCCAAATAATGTTTGGTGTAGGTTACAAACATTGTTTATAGCGCACCTCCCATCCAATAATCACAAAGAGCTTTGTTACTTCTGATAATAAACTTTCAAATTCTGTCCATTTTATCACAAAATTCAAATAATAACAGCGTTTTGACACACTTAAAGGGATAGATCGCCCAAAAATGTACATTTTATTTTGTCATCATTTACTCACTCAAGTTGTTCCAAACCTGTATGAGTTTCTTCTGTTGAACACAAAAGAAGATATTTTGAAGAATGTTGGTAACCAGACAGTTGACGGCACCCATTGACTTCCATGCGCATTCCTTTTTTCATGATTTTGTGAATGATTTGGCCGTATTACAGAAATATTAAGTGATAACTCTAATCGTATCTTATTATTGCACCCCATTTCATTGGTTT